>NW_009623704.1:0-6605 GCF_000690535.1 Cariama cristata
CGGCCCAGCCTTAAACGGTGACAAACTATTATGTTATTTTAGCATTACAGAGTTTTCAACTAAAATTTTCTTTTTATCAGAAAGAGTTTCCTAAAAGAATACCTCTAGTTATAGCTTGAGATGAACCACCTTTATTTTCAAATTTATCTAAGGAATCCATAGTAGGAAAAGCAAGTACGCTTCAAACGCACAACCTCCTATTGGACTTCTATTTTAAAACTTTCTGTACATAAAATGCTAGAAACCTCTTGCTGATTCTCTTCTTCCCAACAGATATTAGTTATAACAAAACTGTACTTTTTGTTTCTATGTGTATTAGGTCAAATCAAGACTGTTTGGTCACTGTATGCAGTCAATCATATTTGGTGTATCTCAGACTGGTGCTAATTGGGAGACATGCCATCATTCCACAACTTTAGCCCACCCCCTAATGAACTAAGGGTGCTGTCATAGTAAGCCCTTCACAACCCTTTAAGCATTTTGCTTCTTTCTTCTTACTTCTTTTATCTGATGATTTAAACAGAAAATCAACTGAACAAAAAATACTGTAAGCTCAACGTTTGAAACAAACAGTAGATTTCCTGAAAACAAGGTACATTCAACAAAGCTAAAGTCTTGGGTTAGTTCTCCTTTTCCTCCTTTTCCCATTTCGCCCACAACAACTGCAGAACTTCAGCAAGCATCAGATCCAGCAAAAACTTTCAAGTTTTGTCAGATTTGGCTGTTCATTTCAATGTGCAACAAATGCAAGAAAAGTTTTTCATGCAGACACACTGCACAAAACACCAGTCGTTAAAAAGAAAGATCACGTGGATAGTCATTATAAGAACATGCATTCAAATTGGCTGCTGGCTATACTTCTAACACACTCCTCAACACTTAGACCTGATTCTTGTGTCAGGTCTTTGAAACCAAGCCACCTTACCATGCAACAAGTAAATTGTCAGAGCCTATCACAGAATATCTCTTCAGGCAGAGCTGGAAATGGTGCCTAATCCACAGCAGGCTTGACTCTGCAGGGTGCAGCATCACGATGCACATAGGCAAGCCCAAGACTACTGCTGCTGGGTTACTCTACTTCTACACTGAGAAACAACCTTGTGAGTGGTAAGGGAGTCATTATTTTCAGACCCCCAGTTCCCATCAGTCCTCAGTTTACTCTCCAGCATAGTGGGTTTACTGGTACCACAAAAGTGAAAAGGAAACAGTAAGACAAAATGGGAAGGAGAGCTGAAGAGCATGCCTGAAACAAGAACATGAGACACTGTTTTTTAAGATGAATCATCTTTCCTTCTTTTATATCCTGGATGGCTAATCTGAAGAGAATTATGACCCCCTTATGCTGAAGCAAACAGTACCATCTGGTTTCTAAGCAGGTTTTGGTTTCTCTTATTTTCACCTTTTTTAGCAGCACAGGGACATATGACCTTTGAAAAACTGATGGTTTGCAAGTTACATCATCTTTAAACTTATACTTAACCTTTGCTCTACAGTGAAATCAGATCAGATTAGGTTTTGTTTTTCAAATAGATCGTAAAAACAGTATTTGTCAACAACTTCCAAGAAGCAACATTCAATATCTAGCTTTCCTATGTAACTAGTAGCAACAAGCTTCCATGTTTCTCCTGTTACTTTATGATAACTCTTGATAACCTATTTTTGGGTTTGGAGGGGTTTTAAAAGTGGATTCCATTTCACGCAGACTTCAAATAAAAATACTTTACAATTCCTTTTTGCTGACATAAGTAGAACATAAAAACTTCCATAATAGCATGTCAGTAGTTTTGAGAAGAATTTTGACACATCAAGTTTTGAAGAAACATTTAGTAATTTTAATGCTAAATGTCGGCAAGCAGTGAGTACAAATGCATGCTAATTAGTGCACATTTTAGAAGTACTGTGTAGCAAATATCAGAATCACCCAAAGGCCTTGCCTTTATTAACATTAGAGAGAGCCAAAGTGGACATACTCTGTCAGTAAAGGCCTCCTTGCTACCCTGCCTGCGAAGAGACTGCACAGAGGAAGGCCAGGGAGGATGCCAGCTGTTCTCACCTATATCAATACTACCCTCCTGCAATTAATTACAAGATTAAGCTAACAAAACATGCAGGCTTCAGGAATCTGGGCAGCAAAATAGCCAGTGTTTACAATAACATAAGGTAGATCTAAACAAATTAATATGCAAACTAGAGGCAATAAGGAAAAATGGTGAGGAGGAGGAGCAAGAGTGCCCGTGTCTGTCTGGAGTAAGCCTTGGAACAACTTATATCAAGAAAACTCCTATCACTTACAAACACCGCCACTGCAGAAAGATGTGAATTAATGAAGGGAAATTCAGAAAGCCACAACACAAAAGCAGCTTTTGCCAACATCATGCATGTCAAATACTATTTCCCCTCTCAGATCACAGCATTTAAATCAATGGCCTGCTCACTGCCACATAACTCCTTAACATATGCATTGGTAGAGGAATTTAAATCAACTTAAGTACATAGGGATTAATTTCCTAGGGAGGATTAAGATCTTTCCATCTATACAGAATGGTTGAATAACAAGTGAAAAGAGATATTGCCACAAATATTTGAAGGAGTCAATCAGCAAAGAAAAAAGCTTTTTCATTTAGGTACTACAAAGGTAATTAAAGAAGAACTATAGCAGGAGAAGCAGATTAGATCTACAGCACAAAGAAGGCTAGGAGAGAGAAATATGTCTTTAATAAAGTCTTCAAGCTTTGGTCATGACCAGCAGGATTCTGTTGCAAGCATAGAAATAAGAGCAAAAGATAGTGACATCTCGGAGTGGAAGAGAGAAGGTGGTAAAGAGCAAATCGCATATGCAGGGCTTCAAGGCTGTGCACCGCAGCATCTGCATTGTTGCTCTGTAAAGCAAACCATGTGCATTTGATTAATTACAATCAGTGTTTAAGTCAAACAGATAGTGTAGTCTGAATTACGGATGTAAACTGTGCCTTGTTTTGGCTGCCAGTTAACAAAGGTTAAAGGGACATGAACTTAAATTTGCATTTACCTAAAAGGTTGTGGTTATTACAAGTAACTTTTCTCATTGTTATAACCGAAAGACAATTGAAACAACAGTAACAGAATCTTGTGAATGTAATAGAGCTTAAATATTTTACCATGATGAGTTAATTCTTTTTACAAAAATGGAGAAAATATTTTTACTTTGACAGAGAAAGATAGCCGTGCCTCTTTTCCCTTCTTAAAATCTCATTAAAGCTTGAGGGAATTGCTGTGTTTCAGAATTTTTCACTTGTACCCCTTCCTGTATGAGATCCACTGCTGAATGAGATTATACCAGTGACTCACGGGGCCTTTGGAGCAGCTTCTTTCGGGGCTACTCCTTCCTATGTATTGCCAGGCATTACTGAGCATTGCAGAAAGCAGCTTGAGACGTAGTCGGTATGAAAGACACAAGAGAAAATAAGGTTTCTGTGCTGTATTGGGATTGCATCACATACAGCTGTGTTTTGTTACTAACTAAGAGAAGTACATGGTTTATGTATTTTAAAAATCATTTGCAGATCTCAAAGAATAAAGCCAACCTAACACTGAAGTTGTTACTGTAATTTTATTATCTCCATTTGATACTCCTATTTATAACTTAGGATCATAAAATACATGCAGTCTGCAAAAGCCTAACACATTATATCTCTGCTAGCATTGTAGTTTGGGTTGTAGCACTGCCTTGCATGTCGCTCAGAGAAATGAAAAGCATGTCACAAACTAGATTTTCATCCATGAAAAGCCTCCGGGGCTGTGGCATGCCTTTATTGAAAAACCTAAGTCTGACATGCCTTTAATTTCACTGAGATACACATTAAAAATTGTATAATACTCTCATTTTGTATAACGAGTTTATTATCTCTTACTGTTAACATTTGGGATATTGTAAAACAGTTCCACAAAGAGAGGTTACTAAACATTAACTCTATATGGGAAGTGTTTCTTTACTCCGATAGAGCCTACCTTGCAAAACAAGGAACGTACTCTTTTAAGATGATTCAATATAGCCCTTCACCAATCCACTTGGAATACATACGCTTAATATTCAGTGTGCTCTTAAGCACTTAATCGGAGCCTAAGAGAAAGACCAGTATAAACAGCTTGAAAGCCTCAGGGAAAATATTTTTCAGAAATAAAATATGAAATTCAGCTGTTCTGTCCCCAATATTTTTAAGTATCTGTATTAAGAAGTAGAGAAAGAATATTCTACAGTTTTTAAACATTTGGTTACACATTACATATTCCCTTGATTTACAGTGGAGAAATATGCAGTTGGACATTTGTAAATGGGTAATAGTTAGGATCTTTGATGTTTATTTTATAATTTTTATGGAGTTCTTTATAATATAGCTCTTTTTTTCATCAGTCATTATTGGGTGAGCCTTTGACCAATTCACCCATTCATCAAAATGCTTATCTATAAATACCCTGAATGTATAAGGCAGATAATATGATTATCAGGATATACATAAAATGCATCATCCGGTTTCCTGTGGAAATACTCTATAGATTTATTTCAATCAGAAATACAATACAGTATGCTTATGTTTAAATACATACTAAATAATAAGTTGCACAAGAAAATCAATATTCTAGGTGCTCAGCTGCATGTTTACTTGCCTGAACATTTTTAACAGCTGACATTTACTCACTGATGCACCATACAAATATAGAAATCTAAAATGTCCAGATCTTAAAAAATCCCAAATGCCCAAATTTAAAAACCAGATCTGAAAAGAAATAATTGGCTAGGTAGCTACAACACTTTCCTTTGTTCCTTCCATGTTTATGCTATTTGCAATAACAGCTACAGAAGTTTATGAGCCCAACGACTCAGACGACACTACCTAGGTTTGAAGGGAAAGTATGCTTAATATTCATGATCCATAACACTTACTTATCCAAATGTTTTCTGAACCACACCTACAGGGACTTCTGTTCCCTATACCACAGTTTTTCCCATAGCCCAGGAGCAGTTGGGATGCATGTTAGAAGTGCTTTGGACCAGGTTCCCTCCTCTATCTTCCAGGTTAAGGGTTGCCTCAAATTGGAGAAATGGCACCTCCTGTGTCCCTTGGAACTTAACAGCTGTGTTACAGAAAACAGACCTAAAGCAGAGAAAAAAAGCTTAATTTGCTCTACTACACTGTTAGGACAAACCCACTAAAAGATGTCTTTCTTTCCATAAACTTTCACTTTCTGCTAGAGGGAACACCTGACACTAACATGCACAGGTCTGAAACATTAGGCTGAAAACCGAGCACTGAATCTTTTCTAGAATACTAATTGTGGCCGTTTGACCTCTCTAAAAATGGAAACCAACAGAAAACGTCATCTAGATACAAAAATGTCCGAATTTCCACAGTGCCACAGTCTTTCCATTCAAAGAACAGACTATAGGATAAATCCCATGAAAATGAGTAGCTTTAAAATCACACAAAAATTCACAAATCAACACCCAACTTCAGAGTTTACAATCGAAAGGTCCTTACAATGGCTTTGTGACACTGCTGAGGTCTACACACAACTCACAACGATCAGTACGTTACCCAGTATTTAACGCTGTGTTGGTTTGTTTTGCACTCATCCAAAGGGACCAGCAAACAACTATTCCTCAGCTGTACGTGTAGCTTGATGGATTTATTTCTAGATGCAATTTAACTGATCTATGTGTTCTTACGTGAGGGAATTTATATTTTTAATCCCCTACCAAATTTTGTGGTGTCATAATTGCTTTTTTAAAACTTTTGCCTTGCTTCTGTATCAATGAAACTGTCACAAGTGAGAAGAAATTGTGGAGCCAGATATCAGGAAAAGGTTTTCATTTTTAAAAAAAAAAAAAAAAAAAAGAAAGAAATTAACTGACAAGATGGAAATTTTGGGTCTCAAATGCCAATCTTCAGGGTCATTCATAACAAAAACACCAATAACAAAATTTCTGAAATGTGACTGCAATCTTAGAAAACTCAATGTTAAGAAAATCTAACACTTCCAACTAGAAAATATCATTGCAGTCTCTTTTGGAGATGCTCACATGCTTCTCTGGTATGCAGCAAACATCTGAGTTCAGCAGAACAAGAGCCTCCGGGCTACAGGATTGTACCTCTGTCTCACAGAATTCACATTTCAGCTGAGACGTGCACTTCTGATCACTGTAACTTCTTCTCCCCTTTGTAACTCCTGAAGAACATTTTAACGGGAGTAGCTCAACATGAAAATGCTGAGGCTGTAGCCCCACCACCACCAGGCAGATGCAGCATCACCACCACAGTACATCAGAAAGCAAGTCAAGCAGTGGCACACGGGACTAGAAAGCCAGGTGAGGGAAGCCCTTAAGTTCCTGCGACTCCACAAATGATTTAACAAGTTATTTCCTCCACTGCGTGGAGCAGGACCCTGTCCTTCACCAAGCATAGCTGAGGGAGGGAGGGAAAATTGCCAGGCTCTCTGCTGCTGTCTCTCACTCCTGGGACAATATTCTTGCCAGTCTCTAGCTGCATTTTTTAGCTCTGTGTATTTTGCAGCACTCATAATGATGACTGCTTATGCACAACATCATTCTAATTACATGATCAAACACA
>NW_009623704.1:6636-23150 GCF_000690535.1 Cariama cristata
GGTGTAATTCAGCAGCTAGAATGAGTGAGGCAGAATTGAAATTGCAGAGGCAGAAGAATTTCACCAGAAGTTTTTGGGGCACAATTTACAAAGTAGAAAAGGTGTAGGATTTATAAGGTATAAAATAATCCATAACTGTATTTTTCAAAGTTTTCCAATTAAAGGGTTAGCTCCTCTATACCTCATTTATCCCTACTGATAATAGATTTGATGAAAAAACATATGTCAGCCCTTCATAGGTGGAAAACCACTGTAGTTTTTACTGATTTTGAAATACAGTATATGGACAACTCTTCCCTCAAATCATTCTCTATAATCTCTTGATTTGTGTTGATTTGCTCTGGAAAATTCTTCAGTTTGTCAGTATTACAGTGGCAGAATTTTACATGTCATCACGCAGCACGTAGAGTGTCCTCTGCAGCCATGAGGAAACATCAGCCCTGGACAGCTTTATTTACATGATCTATGTTGTTGTTTAACTGTAAGTTCACTCTGGCTTTAAGTTACCTTTTTTTGGTTAGAGCTGGGTTGTTTTCATCTAAATTACCTGTTATTATATCTACTGATACTACATGAGTGGCATGACACAGAAACTGTGCAGGTTATGCTCAAGGTGAAGGGTCACTCAACCAAAATGTCTTGACCACACATAAGTGAGAGAGCTGGGTACAGCTTTGCTTATCTTAGTTGCATACACAAGATTTAACATTGTCAAAGTAGTCCAACAAGTTCTTGGACGAGAGGCAGAAGGACTTGTTAGGAGAGACAATAAGGTTTCATGAAGCTTTGGCTAGATGTTGGAGGTTGGATATATAGAAATATAGATACCATTAAAATTATCAACAACACAGAGATGTGTGAATTTTTTAGAGCGTGCTCTAAAGGAATAATCTGATTCTTGACAGTAGTTAGGCATGGTTATAGCTCTGGTGTATTTGAGGTCACTACAAATCACAAAATTGGGAAAATTATTGTCACACAGAAAGATTCAACAAGTGAAGCATGATGGGTCCTAGATTTGATTGAAACTGCTTAAACCAAAATGAGGGAACAGCCTGCTTCCTGTCCAGTGTTTTGGGTTCACACACTGACAACCTCAGCTGTCATTACGGAGCAGATATAAAGTGAGTGATAACGCAGAAGGCAGAATCCTGGCATTATTTTTCTAAAACTTATAGAACAGAAAGACTCACAAATTGTTCAAATGAAGTTGTCAGGAAAAAAAAAAATAATAGAAAAAAAAGGCAGCATACTTTAGTTTGCAAAGTGCTGCCTTTGGCAACTGCCGGTTTTGCCATGGCAGCTCTAAAGCTGGGACTTGGCACAAGTAAAGCATGCTGTCCTAGACTGAAGGGGCTCCAGCAAGGGCCTTGCTGCACTTTCTGCCTCCTCACCTTCCATGAGGTTGATCATGTGAAGAAGTCCAAGGGGTAAGTCCTATCATACCATGTACTTTACTGAAGTGCAAGATCTTTGTTGTCTTATGAAATCTCAAAAAAGAACACTATCTCAACATTGCTGTAGCAGAGGCTAGATAATTTTAAAAAACATCCTCATCACCAGCAACAGCTGAGGCAACAACCTGCTCTGAGCAGATGGTGGTGAGAAGAGCAGAAGGTAACAAATACAGAAGTCCTAAAAGATGATTCCAAAACTACTAGAAAATTATTTGAAAAATCTACTATGCATTTGTCTACAATAAATGCCATTATAATACTTTAATTTTTCTCTGTTTCACTAAAATGCTTGCAGGCTCGAAGAATCCTATTTGCAACTGGAGCACCTCTCCAAGGAAGAAAACTAGTTCATCACAGAAATCACGACTGCCAGAAAAGAGAAGCAGTGATGTATGAAAATATAATTCATTGAACATCAGACCTGACAACCTCAGAGCATTTCCAGGCTAAGTCAGCTAATAACACCATTTTTAACATTACAGGTGGATTCACACTCAGCGAAATGCCATATTCAAGTTAAGGAATATTTTTGCCTTAAGCTGTCATAAAGATTAACAACAGTGGAGAGTATGTTAATTGGTGAAGTCAAAATCTCAGACGTACTGCAGTGTGAACAGAGAATTAAAATACAGTTTTAAAAGTTTAATATTTTTCGCTGGCCAGAAAGACAAATGTCACATTGCAAAATATTTGCCAAGGGAAAATTTTGCTCTCAGTTGCACATAAAAATTCCCATGAGGCTAAATCTTCATTCTTGTAACATCAATGTGGATCACTTTCACTGAAGACAAAAAAGACTCCTTTTAAAAGCTTTTAAAAATTCCCCACTGATGGGGTAACCTACATGAAAACAGAAAATAAATTAAAGTTTGCCATGCAACTATTCAGCAATGGAGAACAGTAGTCCACTTAACCTAAATCAACAGATCTTTGTAAACGTGTTACAAAAATTATCATAAAAACGCCTACCTTTTATTTCTTTCCTTAGAGTATCCAAATTAGTGATATAAAGGATAAAAATGAGCAGGTTAGAACTAATTTTGTACTTCATAATTTATTTCCTAAATGAACCTGCTTGATAACAGCTCTTCAAAGAACAGTAGAAAACATATTCTTAAGATTTTCACAAACTGATTTATGAATAGTCTTCCTATCGCTTCAACCTTCATAGTATTATCTGTACAATCTCTGAGATTCTTTCTTTATCTTTTTTCCATATTTCATATTCCCAAATATCTAATACCCAGTTAACAATTACACTGTTGTGCCAAAAGAATATATATGAGCACAACCAATCACTACAATATTCAGCATTTCTTTGATTTACATGATCCACATTAGAAGTTGCAGCCTTTTATAGGCATCACTAGATGTTACTTTTTAAATTGCTATACTCCACCACATTATTTTAATCGCTTACAGTTATTTGACATCTGAGTCATGTAATTCCAGATAGTACACTATCTAGAGGGCATTCTCCAAATGTGCTTGAACAAGCTCTTGTGTCTAATCGTTCATTACTAACTTACAGCACTACAACTGATCAGCACTCTTAAAATATATTCATTAATTCTAGAAAGCATTTCAGAAGAAGTTTCTTCTGAATTTTCTGTGAGCAAAAAGTACTATAGAATAACATTTTGAGTTATAGCCACAAATTATTAATTAAAGCACTTTGCTATGTAAGGACATCCTCCTGCTTGTGATGAAGTTGAAAGAGATTTGCCACTGACTGAAACAGGAACAGGATCAAACCAGTAAAGTACTTTGCCTGTACAGTAAAATTATAATAAAATGCAATGTCTAATAAAAGAAGCAAGAACAATAATACTAAAATTTTGCATCTCTCTGGCATTTATTGCCCCAGAAGAGTCTAGGTGTAAAGTTAGTAAACAATAACTTCCTTATCCATCTGAAATCTCAGTGAGAGTTCTAGGTACACAGAATGGAATTACCAGAGTTGGAATGATCCCAAGGCAGCAGGGCTAACATCTGTTACCGTGGAAAATAAAACAGGAACTGTAATACCCTCAAGCACTCAGGAATTCAGTTTTATACCATTTCTAAAATATATTATCTCTAAAACCATAGTGGTTTTTAACTCCAGACTCATGACTGAAAGGCATTCACATCTCAAACTGTAAGCCAACCCAGGTACTGCTGCAGTGCTCTCTTGTAGGAGGGAAGGGAGATAAATCAGAGAGAGGTCTGAGGAAAGAGTTTGCTGACTGAGGCTGATGCAGGATAGCTAATTTTGCTGCTCCAACCACTATGTATACTGAGAGAATATGCTGCAACTGAAGGCTGTACTGTGTTTGGTGAATTTCATCCCCAAGACACTAGGCAGCTGAGGGCTTGGAAGTATCCGTGGAAGACGTCTTTGCTTGTAATTTCAAATGGAGATGTAGCAGATAGAAGCAGTAGCATCCCTAAATTTGGCATACATCTTTTTTTCTTGTCTTAGCAACAACAAATGCAGGAATAACTATACCACTAAAAACCGCTGTTACTCTGGAATGTCCTTAACTCATAGATGTTTGCCTATAGGTCATTGCATCACCTGCAGATACTCACCTGGAAGCACAGTTCAGCTGCGCCTGCACCAGCCTGTACTTGTTTGATTCACACACCATCTGCTAGATAACGATAAAAGAGCCTAGCTGGCTCTCCAGGACCATCACGCCCCATCTAGTAAACACTTACATGGCCCATCTAGTAAGCACATGGCCTATGCATATGTGTCTATATCTAGACATATTTCTATGGAGTGAATGTAATCTGTTAGTGATCTGCTTTTCAACAAGGACAGTAAAATCAGTTTCAAGAAAACCACAGTCAGGTGAGAAGATGTTTATTAAACTCTACACACTATTAAATGAATCAGAATAAGAACAAGAGGCACTGGAAACTCTGACTGCTCAGTGACGCAGATTATATGAAAGCTTTCCAGGAAATCTTTTCCTTTCCCATTATATACTCCTAAATACACCTTTTCTTGCAATCTTCCTTTCCAGACTCATTGTTCTTTAAAAAAAACAGTGTGTGCGAGGGTAGGGACATAGCTATGGATTAAATCCCTCTCCCAGAGCCTCCTCATTCAGAACTCAGATGCTGCTGACTCTTTGTCTGTCCCCTCTGCACTCAACACATTTCTCTCTTGGGGAAGGAGCAGTCTTCCTTTACAGGCAACAATACTTGAAAGGGGCTTGAAATAATTTCAACCTGAACTACGTAATCATAACACTCAAGATATTTGTTTGCTAGGCTACCGTATTAATTGACACATTACGTGCTACCACAGCTACCAAGAACTGCATCAGGTCCTAGGGCAACTAAAGAAAGCACCTGAGACTTTCCCTTCATCATGCTTCACTTTCCCTCTGCACCTCCCTTAACAGCAATGTTCTAGTCCTTCCTTGGGAGGTCACAGCTGCAGTTTCAGTGACAGCAGTGGCTAAATTCCACAAACAGAAAATTAATAATTTGCAACATTGTCCAACACCACATACCTTGCACTACTTTTTCCATTTTGGATTTTAACTGCAGGAGAGACTCCATCAAAAAAGTTCTTATAGCATATGTTGTAAATCCTTAACTCTTTTCCACAGGCTTGTATATGGAGAACGTGTTGTGCATATTCTCTTGCTGATATGGGATCATCACCAGAGATCCACACTGATGCATTGTCTGCCTTAGGTCATAAGATACTGACATGGTTTGAAGCCATGGTGTAGGTGGATGGAGCTACTCCAGATTTTCTATTATTTGTCAGAGATGATATTTCATTGGTGTACTTACTGCAAGAGGGTCGCTTCTCCATAAATGTCTGTAAGATTTTATCCTATCACCCTTTTTCGATAGGCACACCAACATTTTGTATCTCTTGTCAAAAAGAACTTGGTGAGGCGAGGCACAGGGCCTTACCGCAACAAAAAAAGGTACATAACATTTTTCCTTCTTCTTCTGCTACATGCTGGAGGGGTTATAAAGGAACACCTTACCTACTTAGTGCTTCTGTCTAAATAGAACACAAAAGGCCATCTAACCATAAGGAAAAACAATCTCCTACTTACGCAAGAGATACCAGAACCCATAGATCCTATGTTGCTTCTTCAACATGTATAGGCCGTCCCCTCTTACAGTATCTTTTTTTTTTTTTTTTTTCTTTTTTCCAAATGGCCCTCTGAACCAACCTCAGACAAAACCAACTGGCAGAGGAAGAAACTGTCTTGAAAACTCTCTTTGAAACAACTGATACCCTCTCCCAGCTTAACTGCTGATCTGGAGCAGGACAGAGCTTCCAAATTTCATAAATTTTATTTTTTCTTTAGTCTTTCATTATTCAAATTCAAAGAACACAGAAAATAAAAACAGAATAAGAGAAAACAAAACCAAAAAAGATAAAACAAAGGTAGACTGGAGGCAGAGAGTTACAAAACAAATCACACTTCAGAAAAAGCAGGGTGGTGGAACTACTGAAATGTGCTTCATTTCTTCAGAAGCCTGAAGGAGGAGAACTACCCTTTGAAGCACAAACCTGCACTGCCACTTAGACAATGCAATCACCTTCACTAGAGCTTTGTTTCTTTATTATTTGTAGAGACTTCCATTCTTCGTAACCAAAGTAGCAACAAAGCAGCTTCTAGGACATATTATGTTTTATGTTTAACACTGTCTAGATAGAGACAAAATTAAATATAGACCAGAGGAATCTAAGAGATGTTAGCCAGATCTTAGAAAATGTTTCATTGTTTTCTTTAAATGTATGTCATTCATTTATTTTCATCAAATATACACCTATTAGAATGACAGATGCAGTAATAAGTGTTCTACAACTTCAGACTAAAGCCTTTTTTATTTGCCACCTACTATATCTATTAAATCATCAACTGCCGATTAGCTTGAGGGCTAATCTTGAAATGTCACAGTTAATCTCAGTTCTCACTTTAAAAAGTTAGGATTTCCTTCTATATGCAGTTTTACATTGTTGGCAGATGAAAACATTTGCACTGAATTTTCCTAATGAGCAAACATTGTTTATGACCCTATGCAAACTTGCTGATGGCTTACTTTAGCAGCTCTCTATTTTAAGGAGTCTCCTAAATGAGCTGGCCATATAGAGAGCAAATTCTTTCACCAACCCACTGTACTGCTCTCAGTTCCTCATCTGAGTTGGATAATGCACTGGAAGTCAGGAGGGAGTAAGGAAGTCAGAGATTCACCACATTTATCTCCATTGGGAGAAGCTCAGATTCAAGGTTCAGGAAAACCAAAAAAGAGATGTAGGAGATCTTGCACACAGCCAGACCTCAAGCATTTTTCTTTCCTGTGCTGCACAATAAACCCTATAACAGGAAGCAAGTTCTGAAAAATCAAAAGGAAACACAAGGCATTAAGTTCAGAGTAGTTCACGTTCATAACACACTGGGTCAGTTGTGGAAAAAACTGAGATCTACCAACAATTCGGTGGGGTTGCATTTATATACATGTGTGTGCATAAATATATAGTATCCTGACTATGCATTTTGCTAGCTTATTGAACTCTCTCCAATCACCTGATTATGGATAATGGCCAAACACAAATTTTCAAATGCTCAAAAATTCAGACCAAGTCAAATTCAATTCAACATTCAAAAGCATTTCTCAGGAACAGGTATCTTTACAGTGTTAGGTATTCCACTGCACACTGAACCTCCACCCACACACACCTCCCTTTATAAAATAAAATGTACTTTTAAAGCACTATTCTAGATTAACAAGAAGTTACTTGATTAAAATTTCTGCCCTTCCCTCAATACTTTTAATATCTGCCCTACATCAGCCATGCCAACAAGGAAAATTTGACTCTAGGTATAAATAGCTCTTGAGGATTAATTCAGAACTATTCATGCAAAACTAACTGCACTGATCAATGCCACTACAGAAATGTTTGTTAGACCCTCATATTAAGCATAAGTTCACTCTGCTGAAGTCCGCACTAATTCCATCTGATCCTCTGCCAAAAACCAACACCTTCCTTAATTTAACAGTCTTAGGGTATGTTACTTTTCCAGGATGACATGAAATAAATACTTTATCCGTGTTCCCCTTCTGATACTAACACCTATATTTCTGAGATTCCTGTGCAGCACAATGGCTACTGAAGCCTAGAAAGTGGAGGCAAGCTGTTAAAAATCAATCTTCAGAAATAATCAGCATCAAAATACAGAATGAACTTCGTATCAATAAACATTTATCCAGTTACAAACCATGACTGGATCCATTCAAATGCAGGGTGCCACGGACAGACTTGAAAGCTATTTCATGGCTGTGTTTTCAATTGTGCAGCAGCTACTGCGATGGAATTTTATCCTACTGTGCTAGAGTCTCTGGTTGACATAAAAGCAAAGACAGCATTGTATTTAATTTTCTCTCTCCTCCACCATAATTCTTTTTCCATTACACACAAATAATAGAAGGACATAAGGATGGGAAACAAATTAACAATTCTGAAGCCTGATTTATAATCACAGATAACAACAATAAACTCAAGCAGCAGAATACGCTACTGCAAGTTACAGGACTTCAGGCGTAAACCAGGGAGAATGGTAACATTCATGACATCACATCGGTGCCAAAGGTGAAGCATTAGAAAATTAGAAGAAAGCATTTTTTAAAATAATGTCATGTTTTGCATGAAAAGTAAATTAAAAATTATCTCCAACACACATTGTGTTTTTCCCACCATCTAGCTACCACATGGAACTAATACAAACTTTTCCCATACTGAGAACAAATGTGGTATTTAATATCTTTCCAAGTATAACCAACATTTTTTTGCCAGTATAAACATTGCTGTAGTTGTAAGGTACTAAGTAACCATCTATAGTCTTTACTACAAAAAGAAAAAAAAAAAAACACAGAAAAAAATTACTAAACCAAACGAGAATCAGTATCCTGAGAAGACAGCACTAATTAGCAAGCCTACAAGTTATACTATGGGAGTATTACACAAAATAAAGTTAGACTTTTCTTCTCTCTCTTTTTTTTTTTTTATCCTTAGGCAAACAATCTTGCTATAGAAGAATTATTCTAGCTCTATTCACACTATTTCACACATACATGATGGGCATATTACAGGTAGTATGCTATAAACTGCTGTATCTAGATATCCCATATATATATATTTTGTTTCCCATCACTTTATCACTCCGTACTGTTTCAAAGTAGTAGCACTTCAACAGAGACGTCAGTAGATTCTCCAACTCTAAATTACCTCCAGTGGCTCTACCAACTACATAAGGAGACCTCAGACATCTAAACTGTGTCAAAATAAATTGTACTTCTTTTCTTATCTTTCACTTTCTGACACTTAGGTTATCAGAAAGCACGTGTACTATTTGAGAAGAGGGATATATTTAGCAAGGAAACAGGCATCTGGCAGTTTATAAAACATTAGGGTGGCAGGGTTGCATTTGGTTTACAAAACTGGCTTTATCTGGATTAAGAAAGGTGGAAAAAAATTGTACAAAAGTCCTTTAACAGATTTTTTTTTCCCAATAACTTTCCCATTAAAAAATAAGTGATCTGACAAGCAACAAATTAGAAAAACATAAAGCACAAAAGCCAAGCTAGTCTCAAATTAAAAGGACTCCTGTCCTGAAAACTGGTCATTGCAGATGGACCATTCTAACCATACAATACCTTACTCGATTTGAAAATGGTCAACATCAGGGGATCTGATGGTAGAATTAGGACATTCAGATTAACAAAACTGTAGGAACACCCCTACAGGTCTTTTATTTGTTCACATTGCATTTCTCACCACAAAGTCCTTTTGTACCTGTAAAACAGTATCCATTTTACCTTTGAAAAAGTCTACCACATAACTATATTACTGTTTTCTGATAAAACACCAAATTTATGTTTCCTTCCTCTATATTCAAAATACACAAGAAAATCACATGGTAATCAACATGACTGTAAGTCAGATAAGCATGAAGGAAAAATAACATAAGGAACCATCTTGCTAAGAGAAAAAACAAATCCAGAAAAAGAGCAGAACCTTTGGGAATGTTTAAGGAATAGCTAGAGTTTTCTTTCCAATAGATTTCTGACAGTAGAATTAGAATAATACTGAGTTTCTGATGCACAAAAAGACAACAGCCTAAACTGTTTTCTAAATGTTGTCTCCTAGAAAAAAAAAAATTCAGAAAAAAGAACAGAAAACTGAAAGAAGGATGTTCTGTGTAATTGGGAACTAGCACACTTCACTCCCAGCAAGTCTTTTCAAAATTGCTAAAAAAATCCTATAAACCCCACCACTCAACAGTGGTTATATTTTTTGCGGTTCACTATAAATAATTTCAAAGAAAATGAAAATTGGGTAAAGAGATTTATTATTTATGACATGACAGTGTTTCTGATACCATGTTCACAGAAAGCATAAAGAAAGATGCCTCTTCATTGGATTTTGCAGGTTTAGATTCTTATCTACAGCTTGTCTATCTTCTCCTCTTACCTAATAATTAACAACACAGTTTACTATATAATTGCATGAGGTTTTGAATATTGATAAGACTTAGTCTTTCCTTTTATTTCTTCTTTTTTCAGAAACTCATTTTATATTTGGCATAGATACTCTAGAATAAATCAAGATCACTTTCCTGTTTAGAATAAGTTTTTAAAAATAAATTGTAAAAAATTTATACTAAAATATGTTTTTCTAGAAAAAATATTAAAATGAGATTTGGCACTCCAAAAGCAAAAACTTACGTTCCAGTGAAAGTTTTAAATTAGGTCACAAATGACAGCAATTTATTAGACTGAAGAGTAAAAAATTTAAAAAGATTTCTGGTAAGAATCAATCTGTTCCTTCAACTTTCTGGACATTTCAATGCAAAACATTTAATATCTGCTATGAAACTCCCCTTCACACTGTCTGGAAAAACTTGAGTATTGTCTGGTTTTATTATATCCTAAGAAAATGTAGCTGCTATAGATCTTCTTCTCTCCATATCTTTCTGATTAAAATATTTTTGTGAATATATTATAGGAACAAGAAGCATGATCCTTGCAAATACCTGATTTGGGCCGTGCATTGTCATGATGACTTAGTAGACCAATGTTAAAGAGAAATGTTTTACAAAGTGCCTCAGACAAGCACTAAACGCAGTGAATAATCATGCAGCAACTTCTTTAAAAACCATTATACCTGAGGGAATAAAGTAAGTAAACACAGATGAATATGGTTGGTGAAACTTTGATTCATTCCCTCCCTAAAGGGATGCAGTTCATATCTAAGGTTTTGATGATGTGTCCGAAACGAACAAAAAAAGAGTCGTCTTCATCTTGGAGGTTTTTTTTAAAATTTCCTGTGTGGTTTTTTTTTTTTTTTTTTGGGGGGGGGGTTGGGGGGAGCAGTGAAGGGCAATTAAGCAGTGCTAATGAAATCTATCAATTTTACCATAACCGGCTGTCAAGGCTAAACTGCAGGCAAAAAGGCTAAGACAGGGAAAGAAAAAAGAAGGAACTACATAGCAACATACAATTTCAACCACATTGAGAGATACTGTACTTGGAATAACTGCAGGACAGAGATGTCTGAGTCCCTGCAGAGTCTGGTTCATAGCTCCTACTGACTGAAAGTTTTATCAAAGATCCAGTCCTGCTACGGAGGTAACAGGATACCCCATTCTTTTACTGAAACCTTCAGACAAATTCAGCATAAAAAGAAAGCAAAATTCATATTGTGCAGGCAACTAGATTCTAGTATTGTCTTGCCATATGATTGGGTTGTAGTTACAAATCCTAAATCAGTATCAATTGTACTGTGATACAAAACATAGGCTTCTTCAGCAATTAACAAGGACACCAAAATGTTGAGCCTGCACTCGTTGATGTCTATACATAGGCATTTCCTCCTTGAACCAACTTGTGACATGTAGGACAACCTTAGTTCTGCTACTTCAACATGTTTTGAGGTTAACTAATACCCAAGAAAATTTAAATTAACATGGGGACAGAATCTGACAAGCTACTGCATGGTGGCAGAAACGATGCCAACCTTTTTTATGCTCTTGCTGCAAGGAGATACCTAAAAGCACTCCCTCCGTGCACCACCGAAATACACATTTCTTCAAAATTCTGATTTCCTTATCTAGCCATGTTGCAGCCCAAGTACACTGCATAACAAAGCATATTCCAGTAGGCTCCTTGTTTGCTGCTACTAGAAACTGTGAAGACCATTCTCCCTGAAATGGAGTCTGCTCATCTCTCTTGGTGAAGGAGTACGGCTCAGCAGACTCCTGAATACATATGCACCATTAACTTCTGACTGATGTTGCCTCAAATACAATTAAGTAATTAAGAAGTAATTAAGGAGAGCTACACTCCCACTGCCCCTTTTACTCAGCTAAAAACTAGAAGTGATGTCAATAAAAAAAAAATTACTATGAATTTGCAGTGGGGCAATGGAAAATGGAATGAGGTTATTACTATATGCGACCAGTTTTTCTTAAGTCATAGTCAACACGCTTTGTACGTGACTGTGAAAAAGTACAAATTATAAGTAAACTTAAATGGCAACTGAAGTATGTTATAAAAATATCTAGGATGTATAGCACTGGAGCTGGAGACATTAGTGTACTATAACCCATTACCAAAAATAAATGATGGAGGGAACTAGGTATTTTCAGATCACATTCCAGCTACTCCTCAACTGTCTGCTAAAACAGTCACTTAAAAGGTCACTGCAGCTTGCAACACTTGTGGTTCCCTTGCGACCACTCTGAGTTGTTAATTTAGACGACATCCATGCTTAAAAATCTCGTATCTAAGGAACTGTACAGTGTCATCACTTGGTGTCAGAAGACAGGTAATGAGCAAGAGTCCCAAGGCAACAACATTAATTTTTTAAGATAAAGTAGAACTGTGGAAGCTCTGAAGATATAATAAATACTCAACTGTGTTTCTTTTTCAAGAGTATTTAAAATTTAATGCTTGCTTCAGCTACTGACATAAAATCACAAGCCTCCTCCACCCCATAAGTATCTGTTTAGGACTTACCGTTACTCCAATGAAGTTGGTTTCATTCATAGCATCCAGAAAAATTTTGCCAAGTTTGTGATTTGTGTAGTTAAAATCTTCAATTTTTTGATGCTTGTTGGTGGCATTCAGATACTTCATTGCTCGCTGCAGGGTCTTGGCAATCACCCATATTCCATCATAAGCATAACCATGAAATTTGCTGGATTGCCCATCGCCACGCTTAGCATTGTATTCCTTTTCATATTGCTGTGGAGTCTGCAGAGAAGAAAAACTTTCATTTTACTTCAATACTTAACATTTTACAGAGTTGTGTCCCAACCTACACCTCAAACTGCACCCTGCAATTTAGAGACATGTATGACTAATACAGAAAAGGCTGCCTAAACAAAAGTTAAGAAACTAAAATTCCAAAAACATGTGCTGCCTGACTTACAAGAGTGACGGTGAGACTGGGAGGGAGACCTAGGAGACAGACTGAAATGCAGTTTTTCCACTTCTCTGTATGAAGGACAACTGGTTTTACTTTGCTTTTGTACAAAAGGCTTCAGTTCAACCAAAGCTACGAGCATACTGGTGAGCCATAATACTAGAACAGAGAATAAGTCTGTATCCCTGCAAATTAGTGGTCTGTTTACACTTTGTAGGATAATGCAAATCAAATAACCTTTACTTTAGCAACTATTTGCTTAATATGAAATTATCTGAGTGGCAATTTGTCTATGTTTTACAAGTTCACTATGCTCATCTTATGATGAGTTGCCTTTTTGTAAAGTTGCCTTTTGTGCTCACTCAGGAAGGGATGAAAGTCAGATGAAAGAAAGACAAAAAGCAGCGAAATCAGGGATGTTTATTCATTGGCTACAGTTTGCATGAATTTTTTCTGTAATAAAATGTTACGTACTTTATGGAAATACTACATATTTACATATTTAAAACAAGCCCTACCCCCTCGTTCTGAGAGGCACAAGTCACCAATGAAATTGGCCGTTTGCAGGATTAGGTTTAAACATAAAAGTTTGCTGTTTCTGTGCTCAACTATTTAACTTGACATGACACAGTACATGACTCCGCAGACTATAATTTAAGCTTTACTGTACATTTAACTGTAATGTTCATATGGAGGGAGAGGACCGATTTGATGCAAAGGACTTTACCGCTTCCTCATCCTGTCGAGAATTGGAATTGATTTCTAAATATTTAAAAACTGCAAACCAGTGGAAAGACAAGACTAACCATGATAACTACCAGCTCTCTTTGTAGAAGAGCCCTTTAGCTTTACCTCTCTCCTCAGTGCTTTGCTGTGTCAAGACAGTGGTGAGATAACTGATGGTATAATAAATTAGATGAGGAAAAATACTAACCCTTCCTGATATGGTCTTTGTCATTTTTGAGCTAAGAGGCTCAAAATCCACTCCAATATAACCTTCCATGGCTGCAAGAAGATTTTTGCTTAGACATTGTGAAGAATTGATCCAGGATTCCCACCAAAGATTTTCATACCACCCTGGAATAATCCACTGATATTTGCTGCCATACATTTCTTCATCATAAGCCTACAAAGAAAGAAAAATAGAAAAGCTAACAGACATTGTAATAGACATATTGAACATAAAAGTAACTGTTTTCTGTTCATGTTTTTTCCATTATTAATGAAATTATGGCATAATTGAAGGATACACAAGTATTTTGAACAGTTTAGAATAAATACTTGCTAATGATGAAGCCTCTTTCTTGAAGATTCCTGTCTTTAAAATTCAAATCACAACAAAAGAATTTACTAAAACCTGTTTTGCTAGCAATAGATCATTTATACAAAAACAGAAAAATAAAATACTGGATTCTAAAACTGGGAGAAATAAAGAGGAACGCTGGCAGAAGGCACAGCGTTTGCACAGCAAATTCTCCATAACACAAGTATTGGGTGAGTGGTAGGACCACCGTGCTACCACGTTTAAACTAAGTTATTATCATCCTAATATCATTCTAAAGACCACATAAAACAGGAAAAGGTTAAACAAGAAAACTCGGATCCTAGGCACCATGAATCACAATGCTGCAAATATGAATTACATGACTGTGCTAAAAGGGAGACCACAGGGATGTTAAGTAAGCTGTGTCTTCTGAGGAGCATAAATCAACAGTAAATTGATAAAGCAAGTAAATATCTGATTTTTTTTCAGCAAGAAATTTCTTCAGGTGAAATTCTATATTGTTTGAATACTGAATACAGTCCACCGTACTCCAATATACTGAGATGATGGTTATCCCATTTCAATACATAGTAGATACGTACAAGAGGAAACAGAAATACAACATATGCTGTTGTGCCTAAAAGCTGATCTATTCACAATAGATATTGTATTCCATTGGGAAGAGTGTTCCAGGATAAAGTTAGCAAATTTTATCTCGGATGTTTCTTTTACTGTCTTGTAACTAGATATTTTTCTTTTGACATTTCAGTCAGAAACCATTTCAAAACAGCAGGTTTCATGCTTCTTTGGCTCCTAATATAAGCAATACTAGAGATACAAGACATACTTATAAAAATTCAGATTTTCAGAAATACAGAGTGTAGCCTTTTAGCTCTTAACTGGAAATCTGCCTCATCTTCATGGAAAATGTTACAGAAGGAGGAAATTATAAGAATGCAAACAGGACATATTAGTCATTCAGAACATAACTGTTTTGAAAAGTATCCCAAAGATCGTACCAAAAGCCTATCAGATAAAGAGAGATGAATAGCAAAAAATATGAAATAGGACTGCCCGCTAAATACATTAATACCCAAAATAAAATTGTGCTTTAAATCTGTGAAGGCTGTTATAATGGTGCCAACTCAGTTCATAAATGTATTGCGCACAAAGCAGATTTGTTTGTCTCTTGGTTGCAGGGGCTTTTGTTCAGCCAAAAATCAAATTTCATGCATTTGTATACAATGCTGCTTGAAAGTGTTCTGTCTGCAACCCAGTGTCTTGCATCTCATATCTTCCTTATTCCACAATCCACATAAATTCTTTGTCTTTCTCTTGTTTATTAATTCTACCTGTCCAGAAACCCATCCGCTTTTGCCCTCCTGCCTGTCTCCACTCCTGCTACAGCTATGGTGATACTACATCCCAGGCCACCTGTAAGGAGAGCAGCAATCCTATCCTACAATACTTCCTGATATCTAAAAGAGTTTCCATTACACAATTCGGTCATTCAAGACCTTTCAGTGATACAGTGTCTTTTATTTGACAGCTTTCAAATGACTAAGGATACAAACTGACACAGAATAGTGCTTTTAGAGAAGGACAATCTTCTGTAGCTTCCTCTGCTCTATACAGATTAAAGTATCAAATCGTGTGTTGCAAGAAAGTATTGGCTGTGAACTATTCTGAAATTGGAGCTGTTGGAAATTTTCTGTTGCATAAGCACTTGAGCCTGTTTCCTGAATAATCTGTAACTGTCCTGGGATATGGGCTGAAAATTGAAAGTTTCAAAATAGCCAGAAATTCCATCCCAGAAACAAGGTGTCATTCCCAACAAGGTCGCACTGAAACTTCCACGTTCCTGCAAGAGTTTGGTTAAAAATAGAAAAACCAAACAACAAACACTTTAAGAGCTGGCAGCTCTTCATTTGAGATCAGGTGGAATGATAGGGCTTGAAGGGTAGTCTGGGGAAGGAACAAAATCAGCTCCTCCAAAGCTGAGCACCATGACCACTCAGTCATTTTTCTAGTAACAGCAGAGCTGTTAGTGTTCAGGCATTTCAGTGTTTGGGTTCCAGAAGACTTAGTTCAAAAGACTGCCTTTTGCCACCATTTCCTCCCTGTCGATTCTGCTAAAGGGAGAAGATTTTGATGCTTAAAAAATACATTTCCTTGAAATATGTGGATCTTTCTTGAACTGTTCAAATGCACACAGGACACTTGTTACGGGTTTTAGTTTCCAAGGGGAAGATTTGTTGGCACACAAAAGCAAGGTGAAGAAGGTTTACAAGTGCTTTTTACCATCAGAACAGCATAAAGTAGTCACATATCTTCCCTA
>NW_009623704.1:23186-24924 GCF_000690535.1 Cariama cristata
CTCTTTCCCGCATGTTCTATCTAGGCTGCAAAAGACCTCAGTTGCTGTCAAGCAGCCAGGAAACTGTCCTGGACATTTTTTGCCCTTGTGAGATTGATTTTTTTTTTTTTTTTAACTTTTCATTCTTGTTTGAATCCATAAAGAGACGTTTATTTACAACAAAGACATTTCTGTAAGAACTTTCTATGTGTAGCAAACAATTACTTGTGTAAATGGGCCTGCAAAACCTTACCCCCATTGAATTTCCATCATGTTTCTATCATGTGAGCATGGACACATCCTGTATCCTACCTCTACAAGAATGCTTGTAGACTTCTGAATTGCAATGAACCTGTTTCTCATTAAAAATCAATAGTGCCTTCAATTCCAAAACAGAAACTCAGCAGTAAAACTCTATCATCTCAAGGAGAACAGAGTCCAGTCCTTTTCTATCAACCATGATGATTAAGTCTGGCTGTCCTGGGTTGGCTAAAACAGGACTATTTCTCCTTTCAGGAGTTTTTCTTTGACTTAGGGTTCTTCTAATTAACTGCACTTTCCAAAGTTAGCTACCTGTCTTTCAGACAGTGTCTGCTTTCAGACTTGATAATCCTTGATGTTTATTGTTACTTCAGTAGGAACTATGGGATTGGTATGCAGAAAGGCCCATGTTTATATTCATTCCTGTAAGAATGAAGGTCACTGCTCGCTCTGTTATGTTTAACAAGTGAAAAGTTGTAAAAGGCTCTCTTCTTTCATGGCCAGCATCCCTGTGGGACCCTGTTTGTTCTCCTGCCTCCGACTCTGATCCGTGCATTCCTGAATCCAGTTCCTGTCAGCTGTGGAGTCCAATCTGGGACGTTCGGGTGCCTGCTCTGCTGCGGCAGGCCAAACCCCTGCAATTCCTCTACCATCACTGGGAAGCCCAATATTGGTTTTCTATACTTTTTCCTTTTATTTCTATTATTAGTAGCATTAGTATTAATATTATTATACTCTTTTCCATTGCTATTGTTTTATTAAAGTAGTTCTAATTTTCCATTTCGTAAGCCTCCCTCCCTTTTCTCCTCTCCTCCCCTTTCTGGGGAAGGAAGGGGTTAATAGAGAGCATCTGCTGTCCACTTTAAGTGCCAGCCCAGTCTTAAATGGTGATGCTGGCTTTAGTTATTATTAAACGTTTACTAAAAGAGCCACCTAAAGCTCATGCAGTGACCTATGTGTAATAGTCATCTTAATTGTCTTCAGACAGATAATTGTATCAGCTAGGCATCAGTCTTGATGTGTGCATGGCTATACTGTATTACCTCTACAGCTTAAAGATAATATGTTGGAAAAATTCCCACTAACAATTTTTTTAAAAATAAAATTTTCTGCTGAACTGAAATTTTCATTGGGAAGATGCAATTTCACGTTAATCCAGTTACAAATGAAAAGAAGATGATGTCTATCCAACACAGTTGACCATTTTGACTGTTGAAATGTTAAGTTTCGAGCAAAATACACTAATTTCTGTTCCACGAAAAACAACACATTCATTCCACTGAGGTGAAAACAACATAAGAAAACTAAGATTTCCCATAGAATTAAAACTGCTAACTGTTTTGACACTAGTGTTAAATGAATAGCTAAGCTTATTTAAATCATCGTTGGAAACACCTGCTAACATTCACTTTCACTTGAATCAGTCCTGTCATGTTTTTAAAGTTTGTCACTGAATCAGACTATCTTTTAGTCCATTTATCTTTTTAGCTATGTGCTC
>NW_009623705.1:0-27825 GCF_000690535.1 Cariama cristata
TCATATAAATAGAAGTTTCTAAAAAACTCCTTATATGGCAGTAGTTTCCTGAGTTCTACTTTGTGCATGTTGCAGGGCTACGGATTTTTTGCTATGTGTTTGAGTGTTGCTCTGGCTATGTAGGCAGAGAAGGGTGTGACATAGTTGTTCAGATATACACATTCAATAACCTTAAACCAGGGATGTTTCAAAGAAAATGTTCATCTTAGTGACATTCATAAATTTTTACCTTTTTCTGTTTTCCTTGATGGTAAATTCACCAAAGGATAACAAGTCTGATTATTTATAGATTTATTATTACTATTCTAGAAATACTTACTGAGTTAGGAGTTAAAATAATTGTCAAATATATTTGCAAAACTCTTTGTGTTAAGGAATACGTCCAAAGAAATGTGAAGAAAAAAAATCTAGTATAGAAGTAATTATCTGTATTTTCTCAATGGTGAATACGGCCTCTGGCTCTAACAGGACAGTCACTGCAAGGTGTCTTGAGTTATCTTCCTACACAGCCTTATGGTCCTGACAGATTTTCTTTCACATTTTGGTTTCAATTTTCTGGACAAATGGAACTAGGCTATGTACCCTTTGGTGACAAGGGAAGTCTTATCAACTTCTCGTCCACCAGAAAGGGATAACTGTAAGAGAAAGGGGAAACACGAAATACAATAGAACATAGAATTATACCTGTATATATAGATGAAGCCAATCAAAGTGTTTGATTCTCTCAACGTCTCAGTAGTACCCTACTGCTTCCATTGTTGCATGAAAGAGAACTTTCTTAATTATTTGGTAGGTTACAGCAGAAGCAGATTAATTTCAAATTATACATTCCCTTTAGACTATTTTAAGCCATTGATAGGTTATTTTCCACAACAGCTTAATTACAATACCTGCAATATATACATTCAATTTGCATTGTAAGTATAGACGTATTCTAGAATTAAGTAAAGCTCTTTTCTTGATGAATTAAAGACAACACAAAATAGCACCACTTGAGTAAGTGTTACAGTGTAATCAAATTTGTAGAATATGAAATAATTGGGGGAAAATGTGCTTTTGGTTCAAGGGAACAGCCCAGGAAAAAAAGTCAATGTGCAGTGGTTGAATGGAGGGTTACCGAAATATGACTGTGAAATCACAGAATCACAGAACAGTTGACATTGGAAGGGACCTCTGGAGGTCATCTTGTCCAACACCCCTGCTCAAGCAGGTTCACCTAAAACACATTGCTGAAGACCGTGTCCAGATGACTTTTGAATATCTCTGAGGATGGAGACTCCACAACCTCCCTAGGCAACCTGTGCCAGTGCTTGGTCACCCTCATGGTAAAGAAGTGTTTCCTGATCTTCAGACGGAGCTTCTGCCCATTGCCTCTGGTCCTGTCACTGGGCACCACTAAAAAGAGCCTGGCTCTGATAACTTTACACCCTGCCTCCAGGTATTTACAGACATTGAAGAGATCCCTCCTCAGCCTTCTCATGTCCAAGCTGAATGGCCCCAGCTCCCTCAGCCTTTCCTCTGAGAGATGCTGCAGTGCCTTCATCATCTTTGTGGTCCTTTGTCGGACTCTCTCCAGTATGCCCCTGTCTCTCTTGAACTGAGGAGCCCAGAATTGGACCCAGCACTAGAGGTGTGACCTCATCAGTGCTGAGTAGAGAGGAAGGATCACCTCCCTTGACCCACTGGCAACACTGGGAAGAAGGTGGGAAACAAAAGATGGAAACAGGGAAAAATACAGAGATAGGTGCGATTTTTTGTTTGTTTCTTTGTTTTAAAAGACATGGGAGGACATATGTTCAGTCATGTAATTGTTTATGATGAAGGTACAACCAACACAGAAATTAAACAGATCAATACAATCAATCTCGTAGTAACCTAAATGTTGAGTGTTATTTCATAATTTAATATATTGCTTCTATTACAAATGTATTCAACAGCATTCATCTACACTTTATGGAAGCATATGCTTCCAAAGCACTTTACGGAAGTTGTCATTATTTAGGTGGAGAAATTTGTGCACAATGATGTAGTGTGATTTGCCAACAGTCTCAAAGTGAGCAAGTAGCAGGCTGAAAATAGAACTCAGATATCTAGGATCCTACCTGATATCCTCTCCATAGGAATACATTTTGCAATGGACATTGATTAGAACAATTCCGTATTTCATTTCAATTACAAATTAAAAATAACATAATTAATATTAATTAGATCTCTTGTATTTTCCAGCTTGCTGACTAAATTAATTTTAAAATATGTATATACATTTTTTTGCAGATAAAGATATGGAATATTCAGGGTTAAATTGCAATATAGTTTATTTCTATTTCCATTTATTTGATTTTGGCTTACATTTTAAAAAAAACCAACTAAAACCACAACACTAAAAAACCCAACAACTAAGCTTCATTTCATTAATTGCATTTTAATACTAATGGTACAATTCTGCTTTCAAAGATAAGTTGCAGTAACTTCCCTTAGGTAAGAAAGTTCATCTCAACTTATGAATTCTAACTTTGAAGAGAATTTAGCTCTAGTGTGTTGCAACTCATTTTCAGGTGCCTGCAAATTAAACTCTTCTGCAATTTTGCTTAAAGCTTTTATTATTGTTCCTCAGTCCCTTGTATTCCAGAGCTTTTGTATCACCGGCCTGCTATCCATGCTGCCGACATCACCGTTGCGCCAATGTGTGACTCTATATGGAGGTGAATACTAATTCACCGATTCACAGTTTAGCTTTTACAGTTCCATAAATAGACTGTAATTAGACAGAAGCAGCTTGTACTTTCTGAAAAAGTGTTTCTGAAACATAGACATTGGGTATTCTTAAATCCTGGAAACAATTTCCACAGAGAATATATCTCTGTTTGAGAGACCATCATTCCTCTCTCATCAAATAAACATTGGTGTAATTCAAGTATCTTAATGAGCAAAGTAATGATGAAAGGAATTTTTTAGACAACTGGTAGCATAGCTATATCATGTAGATAATTTTTGTTATGTTTTGTCAAAGAATCTTAAATTTTTCCCTATCTTAACTTCTACAAATACAAGTGACAGATCTCTTTCCATATTCTCTGCAATGACATTTGCAGTAAATTTAATTTATAATATTGTACCAAGTATCCACTGCTGCACTGTCATTGAGATTATTGAAATGATAGTTCTGCTAGATAATCTATCAATCCAAACTGCAGGACTTGGACCAATCTCGTCTATATTAAAATTACCTTCTCTGTAAGAAAGACATAATTCTTCTCCTTTCTTTCACAACTTTGCCTTCTGTTTTGAGTTTTATGAATAATTGCTTTCTGCTGATCAAAACCAAATTCTAATATACTGCACACATGGTCATTGATCACTATAAGCACTAATGTATAAATAAAAATATGTTTATGTTTCAAACTAAAACTGACATCTCTATAATAAGACCTCATACACACAAGCTAGTACATTACTATACCATACCCAGAGAGGCTGATTGCTCAGTTTCTGTGAGAGTTTTTTCCAGTTGAAATATGGATCCTATACTAATGAAATATAGAAATAATAGTATATATTTTCTGTGTAGAAAAAAAATCTCCATGTATGTATTTGTTAAATTAACTGAACTCTAGGATTCTACATTAATTGAGATAGTATTGCAGGTATATATTTAAATCAAACTACATTTACAACTTTGGCTTGGTATATCCCTATAAACCTGTTTTCTAATTCTGTTTTAGATGAGAAGTTGTTTGATACTCCCTTCCCAGTCTCTAGTGGATAATTACCCATACCACATGATCACCATACAATTCGTGTACAATTGTTCGTCTGTTATTGATAAAGGCCATAAATAAATACATGGCAAGTCAGAGTTGTGATGCATTAGAAATGCTTTCAGGCCTACTAGCACTTGATAAACTCAAGTAAATATAAGGAAAGCGAAAGGGAAAGGAAAAGGGAAAGGGAAAGGTTGTCTGGAAAAGGGAAAAAAAGGAAAAAAAGGGAAAAGTTGTCCAGAATGTGTGCTGTAAATATTTCCTTGGATAGGAATACATATCCTACCAGGTGGCTAGTAGGATTTCACCTTACATTTCAGAAATAAATTCAGCAGGGTTCTACTATGCAAGTTTTGCTCTGCATAGCAAAGGAAAGGCAGACTTTCAGTGTCCTTTTTTGGACCCATGCAGTGTTTGGACCCATGGACTTCCATGCTCCATTCTCTCTTCCTCTCCCTCTCTTTTTCCCCTGCCTGCCTCCCAATACTTTCCACAAAGAAGCAAGGAAACTCATAGAAGTCAATAACAATCCTTCTGTTAACATCTTAATGGTTTAGATCTAACCTTGACAACAGTATAAGAAGGATATTTTTTCTTGCTTGGGTTACTGTCTGCTTTCTTCTTATTGGACTTTGCATGCAATCCTATTAAGCAGGAGAGGATGTTTCCCAATTCTTCTGCTCTTACATGTTAGATTACGAGAGGTAAGAAAAGGAATCTCTAACTTCCCAGTCAGAAAGATTTTTTTTTTCTTCCTCTGTCCCTAAACACACAGACCTTGTGGTCACTTTGGCAAATGCTGCACTTCATTATTGAACAGGAAAGGCATTATCATCAAGCAATATTTTAAAAGGGGATTATGAAAAGAAAGAATCAGAAAATATAATTTCTCTCATGCTCTTTTTATCTTTATTTGTCCATTTTCTATTTTTTCCCCTTCTAATTCTGCTTCCATTTTCTAAACCTCACTAATCAAACCATCTTTTCTTTTTTTCAGGTATCTCAAAGAAAAATGAAGTCCATGACTCATGTCACTTAAAAAAATGTTTTCCCAGTGCTACTGCTGAGAGAAGAAAGAGAGTTTTGTTTGCAGACTGTGATCCAAAATAAGATATGTGAAGATGAATAGAAGAATCACTCTAAACTGAAGAAGGAAACAGAAATTTGCAGACGAACATGTTGTCTGACTGGTAGCTACTTACCTGAATGAGGTGTAAAAATTACTGTAAGAAAAGGACATTTATTTCCCTCCTTTTGGAGCAGCAGAAAAAGGTAGTATATACACATTGGAAGATACAAGAGATACAAATATAAAAGTTTAACATTTGTCTCCTGTTGAGGAGTATGTAAGGCATTAAGTGACAAAAAATACCATTCTAGATTATCCTGCAAAGACAGGAATCCATGACTGAATCTTATCTACTTTCTCCCTGTTAGAAGAATGATGGGCAAGAGAGCACAACTTGGTCATAGTTTCTATTTAGTATCACCATATTATTGTTTATTATAGTACTTTCCAAAGTAATACCTCGGTTTCTAATGTACTACTCCTGGGCCATGTCAGTTCCAACTGATTTCTATTCTTTCAACAAAAGTGGTCTTCCTAGCAGATCTCTTGTAGTGCTCAAAGGATGTCGGCGAGATGCAAAGTCAAAAGAATTTGAGTTCTGGCACCAAAAATCTCAAAATGGAAAAACAGGCTCACAAGCTTTGCTTGGAGAAAGAATGAGAGGGCTTCTCCTGAGTTCTGCTTGGACCAAACTCCCCTATCACTGTGATGGTGATATATTCCCCTCATAACCGATGCTTAATGACTATAAAGGTTGTTGTTCTCCCCCTTCCAATCATGACCAAATCCATGCCATATAAGCTTACTCTAAAACACAATTAATCTGAACAACAGACTTCTTTCCCTTGTCAAAAAAAACCCCAATGGTGTTATGGTTTGCCTTCCACCCAGGTTTTGAATTAATTGCTAGGTATAAATATCTGTCATTGTTAAGATACCTTATTGTATACACTCTCAGCTTCCCACTTCCACTCCACAGAGGCAAAGCTACTGTCGCTTTTACAATCCATGGTATTGGATAGCTTAGTTTTCTTAAATGGTGCTAGAAGCCTATACGTGAGGAATCAACCAGGTGACCAGCAAAGAGCACTGTTGTTGCTCTTTACAATATACTGTAATAGATGTTAAATCTGTGTTTGGACCCTGCTTTAAACATAGTTAATATAGGCAAGAACTCAGGATAGTTTAATTACTATGAAGTTTTGAGTCAAATATATCAACATAATTTTATAAGTGAGAATCTTTAAAATATTACTAAGTACTATATTCCAAAATCCCCAGAAATCCAACTTTTAGTAGGATGTACTCAATTTTATTTTCCAAAACATAAGCCTATGGTCTATTTGAAATTATTTAATTATCTACAGTGGTATTTTTATTACCAAACATGTGGACTATTTATCTTAAATATGTTCCACACAATCATTATCATCTGCTAAATAAAACAAATTATTAAAAAAAATACAAAGTAAAATTTTCACACTGTTCCTAAATACATTCTGATTACAAAATAATCACCGGTTGGTAACAGATACCTAATTTAGAGTTCAGGTGTATTACAGCCTAATGTCAAGGCATACATGGGGCATGGGGCCACATTCCATGGCAGAAGGGCCCCAGAGAAATGTTTGATCATTCTTTGTGATGCATAAAATATGTCACAGCTGTACTATAAAAGATATCAGCCATCAGGTAAGGCTGTCATTTGCCTTTACTGGACTATATTGGAAAAACACAGTGTTTCTGCCTTGTACTTGTGTGGGAATATTGCTCAAGAAAACACAACTTATTTAGTCTGTGTACATATTACCATACCCCTGCTCTATTTCAAAAGAAAATAGTCATAAAATAAACATGGTAAGGAGAATAGATCTGGTTGATATTTTGTTTCAACATATACCCATTTCATACGTTATAAGTTGTGAATATGTTAAGTACTGGTCTACATTAAAGCTAGGTTCTACAAAAGGATTGCATATTTCTCTGGGGACTAGTTCCTTTCATTTGATTTCTGTTATGCACACATCTTATTTTAGTTCAAAATCTAAGCCTGTGTCACAAATAATATGTATAACAAAGGAACAATGGCAGTAAAAGCAGATGAAAATGTATAAAGATTTATTCTATTTTCCATTAACTCACAGACTTTTAAAAATGATATTTATTAAGGCATCTACATTATTAACATATTCATCGAAATACATAGAAACTGTAACTGTAAGAATTTTAGTAGAATTTAATGATTTTGTGTCCACTATGTTCGTCCATCAGGAAGTACCTTCATCAAAAATTCATGCCTCATCATTTATTGGGTAGAGAAGAAATTTCATACTTATCACAACAAAAATTGCCTGTTAAAATAACTTTGGAAATTGGCCTTTATGCAACATTCATTAAATGTAGTACAGTCACATAAAATATAATATTTTGATATGAGATATAGAAATCACACAGAAATGTGTTGGGTAGACTGGTAGTTAAAGTTTATGACAGTTACTGTATCATAAAGTATCTTTATTGAGATACAGAGAAAGATACTATACTTTTTTTTTCTAGTTTAACGTGTTTAGAGTTTGGAATAATGAGTTTAGTGTTGATCATTTGAGATTTTACTCCAGAGGCGTTGGTGCTCAAAATTACTCTAATTTGCAAAATGAAACACTATCATTAGTTAAAAAAGCCCCAGGAAATACAGAAATGCAAGATAAAGAATATTATCATAAAGGTAAGTTTATTCAGATTCACCTGAAATGATATGCGTGCTGATGAATAACAATCACAGCTTTCAAGGCCATTAGAATCAATTTTACTGTTGTGTAAATACCTTGGGGTTTTCAAAAACTTTTCAAACTTAAACAGACCTGTCTAAATGGCATTTTTAGCACCAGTTGCTTAGTAAGAAAATGAAAGTCATTCTTTTTTTAATTGAGTTTAAAGAAACACTTTTCACAGAGAATTAACATACGGCACAACAGACAAAATCGATTAAGGCCCGCCATCTGGCAGAAGTCTAGAAAAGTTGCTGCCATATGTTTTGACCAAGACTGCAAAATAAACTGTTTTATACTGTCAGCACCCCCAGTTCTGTTTTATAAATTACATTCGGTTTTATTATATATATGAAAAAGATTAGGAAAGGTTTCATCTATGACTGGCCACTTAATTGGAAAACAGACGCTATATAAAATTTTAAAACAGGCACACGGTGAATGGGGCTCAGTTTGAAAGCTATTTGACAGCTGTAAGTAACAAAAGTGCAAGGATTGCTATAAATTGTTTATTAGGCAGATCTTTAATTCTTAATCAGTAATATTTAAATCATTCTTCAATATTCAACAATTGTAGATTTTCTTTGATAATAATTACAAAAGAAAATGTAATACAAAATTCCTGGGCAGTGGGGAAGAATATTCATGAAATTCATGGGTAACACGGAGAAGTGGTGAGATGAAAAAAAAAAACAAAACAACAAAACCCCATCTTTTTCTTAAGAGGATATAGTTTCATAAAGAATAGATTTAAAAAATCAGTATATATGTATGTTGCTGTTGGAAAAATAACATATCAGGTTCAAATGAAATTTAGGAATGTTAATCTCTTTTGCAGCTGCTATTTTTGTTTTATGGTATTTTTACAGCTGTTTTTAATTTCTTTTAAGAAATACTAAACCTTTCGGAGTATTCCCAAGTGAAACACCATGGTACAGATAATTGGTTTCATTGCAATTCAGATTATGAACATCATTTTTCAGTTGTTACTTTCAAACTATATACACAGCTAAATCTGTAAGCCATTTTCTTTATTTCAGCTACTATCAAAAAGGGAGAAAATAGCTGAAAACGTCACAAAGCCTTAATGTCTTTGTAAGGATTTGTGATGTTTGAAAATATTTACTCACTAATGAAGAATGTTCATGACAAATGCAAAACTGTCTTCAAACATATTTATGCTTATACGAGATACATATAGAGAGATACATATATATGGGAACAGATCAATTATCTCTGGCATAAGACATTATAAATTGACATCTCTGTGCACCAGAAAAGCCCTTGTATTCTAAAGGGGTCCATTAAAAAAGAGTATGGGTAAAGAAGAATTTTATTTCAGTTTTGAATAGATTTCATAGCATCTATAACTGAAGAGCTGTTAATAATATCTCCAACACTACCTCTGTCCTGTGCTCTGTTCATGTCGTGTGCTAGTTTACCATCACAATTCTCATAGGAAAAAAACAGGTTAGCTTTCCCCCCTGCCCTTCCCCTCCCCTGGGCCTCTGGTTAATATGGGGCACAAAGTACTAAGCAACACCTGGATATTTCTTTTTATCCTTATGTTCAACATGTGGTTCGACATTGTATTTACGACATATCCTCTAAGCCCTGAAGCGAATAAGCTTTTATTTTTCTTCACAGGCTTCTATCTATGTCATCACTGTAATATCAGCCTGCTTCATAAGGAGTAATGAATTTATTCTCAGACCACTTCTGTGAGATCAGGAAATACTTGAATGAATATTTACAATGGCAGAACAGAGAGAGGCACTGAGAGCTGCAGTAACACTTCAAGTAAAGGAGAAACAGGTACCGAGTCCAGACTGCTTGGTCTTAACCCGTGGCCTCTGCCACAAGACAACTCTCACTTTCCTGGAGGATCCTAGTTTGTTCAGGTTGCTCAAAACCTGCCTTATGGTTTGCCCAATGTGCCCAGTGAAGACCTAACTCATACTGCTCCGAATTTATACGGTTTGGTTTTGGTCTGAAATTAAATGGGGAACAAAAGTCAAAAACGTACATGATCAAATAATAAAGGGCCTTGTCAAAACACGCACACACAGGGAAGCAGAGTTCACGCTGCGTGTGTCACCCTGACTTCGCCATTTCCTGACTCTGGGTGCCTCTCTTTTTGTTGCACATTTCACTTAATGTTAGGGGTGGGGGGCAGTGGAGGCATTGAAAAATTTTTAAAGAATACTTGAAAAACATAGAAAATCCGAAATATTCTGTTGCTTGGTAGACAACAGTCGAATTTTTTGTTCAATGCAATTTTTATAGGTACATTTTTTTTTATATATATGTATTTATGAACAATGAGGCAGAAAGGGTTGCCTTGTTCCATATATATGTCTCTTTTAAGTCTTGCTTTCTTCCATATACATCTTCACATATTTTACAAAAAAAGGCAGGACACCTTCAGGCTCTGTTTTATTCCCTGTGGACTGTCACTCATTTCAGAATTCCCTGTGAGATTTCTCTAAGCTACACACACATGCACAGAACCACAAAGAATATAAAGCAGACAGTTATGACATCAATTACAAAATTCACCATGAATTCATGTAAACCCTTATCCTGGTTCACACATCAACACCAATTTCATTCCACCACTAAGAGGCACATGTGAGATTAAGACTAATCCCTAAGCCAAATTTCATATTTTTAGGCAAATACTCATTGTCACCTTTGTGACTTAGGAACCTATGTCTTGTTTTTAAACATGAAATATGCAGGACTAATCCTAACTCACAGAGAACTGAGATCTAGGGCTTACTGAAAGAGAAGAAAGTGACCAGAAGAACAATTGAAAACTATATCATGCAGGAATTTCTATTTTTTAGTTAGCTAGTACAAGGTTTTTTGTTTGTTTTTTTTGTTGTTGTTGTTTGTTTAAGGTAGATAACACCTAACTGCTGTATGACTTTGGCACATTTGAAAATTATAACTGCCCTTCAAAAAGCTCGGGTCTTCATTCTAACATAAGTTATGTCATTGAAATTAGTAAAATAATCATTCTTAATGAGTATTCACCATTAAATTTCTCAGAAAACCATGTTCTGAGAGAGATGGGGTTTTTTACAGACAATTATTTGGTATCTTTATTGACAACCTGGCAAAACATTAAATTTTTGCTGTCAGAGCTTGCATGTCATATAAGAATTGGTGAAGTAGCAAGTAATGATGAGGACACATTGGTTTTAGCAAGCGATATAAACTACTTGTGCAACTGATCTCATTCAAACGGCATACATTTTATGGCAGACATATGTACAATCATACATCTGGCAACAACAAAAAAATGTAGATCCATAGGACCGGAGGATTATACTTTGGGAATCAATGATGTGCTAGAAGATAAGAATAACGGTAAGTAACTGGCTGAACATGAGCTACCAGTACAATTTAGCATGGTGACTATGGTGGACATGGTTCCTGGTTATATAGACAAGGGAATAATGAGGGAAATGTTCAGCCTTGTTGAGTCAGGTAATGGAGCAGTCCTCAACTTACAAAGGTGATCAAGGTCCCATGAATCACCAGTTCCTAAAATAAAGGAATTGTTTCAATAGAGCTCATCTATTTCACCAGGTTCAATGGAGAATGTAAAGACCAAATGTCAGGAACCACCTAACATGAGGTTGGTTCTCTCCAACCCATTTTCTATTCCTTTTAAGCCACAGGTTATGAGGGATCATGAGAGGACTTCTGAGGATTATATTGTTTTCCTAAGCTCACAAAATGGTTCATAGTACTCCAACATGTCTTTATTCACTGCTTCTTCAATTTTTGCCTTCCTCCATAGGATTTACAAGCAAAAAGTATATTCTTTCTTCCTATGCCATAATACTGAGACAGTAGTGCTAAGCCAGAAGAACATTTTTTACAAGATCCTATCAGGAGTTCTTTAAGGTACAAGGAGTACTTTAATCCAGCAAACCAGGAAGCTCTTCAGCCTTACTCAGGGGCTTAAAGGGCATGGACGACTACAGACCTGCCTAAACTCGTCTTCTGATATTTCTAGCTGTTTCAGTGGAAATGTGCTATAACTTAGAAACCACACAGCTAGATCAGTGTTATGTCTAAACTAACATACTCTTGAAGGAATTGTTTTACGTAATGGCTTTAAATTTAGTGCCTCACCACTTCCGAGCACTGGCAGAAAATCTCAGATCTTTCTATATCCATGGTATCATTCATATTTATACTCAGAAATTACTCTTTCTATAATTTTTCTGTCCTGAGCTAAAGATTTCCAAAGCATTTCCTCACATTGTTACTATTTTTTGGTACAACTTTTTTAAACAGTGGAGTTCTTCAGCAAATATTCCTTAATTCTGGTCATCGCTGTGATTGCAACAGAGGAGAAAATCCTTTTTGATTCTTAAACTGGATTTTCTGCCAGAAACATAGCATCTTAGAAACATGCCAGCAATACATTTCCACATGAATTGAGAACAAAGAGGGCAGTAGTATTGGCAAGATGTTTGCTGAATGCCAGGAAAGATGGTAAGGGTGAAGAAGGGTCATCTGTCCCATCGTGTTCCACGTAGGTCAGCATACTTTGAGACACAGAGAGACTGCAAGGAGGAATAAACTCTGGTGACTGTTAAAAAAAAGTGTATCCCACCCACAATATGTGCTAGATGGCTTGGCCATTCCACAGATTAGTCCAGTTAAATTTCATTCAATAAGTGCTTTTTGGGTTTATCCCAAAAGAGAATTTACTTTGCCAAAATGAGGTGTAATGAATTCCACAGTTTTTTCATATGACAAAAGAACTATCTATTGGATTTTTATTACAATTTAACTACTAAAAAGGCTAAATTACAGAGCCATAAACATGGTTCTAGAGAATGTGTATATAAAAGGCATAGTCAAAAAGTAACCACCCAAAATAAAAGAGCAGAAGCAGATTAAGATCTGTAAGATTTCCTGAATTCCTTTATTCATCTTTGCTTATATTTGTGGTACTCATTCTTGTATGATGATTTTCACTGACACATATAAATAGACTAAAAGTGAGCAAAGATTCCCCCTGCGATCAAGAAATTACTGTAGCTGAGATATAAATGCGCTTTTTTTAACAGAAAAATAAATGTTATACTACTAAATTAATATAGAATATGACAGAAATCCAAAAAATCATTTTTGCATCCTAAGAAATAAAGAAACTTACCATTTTTTTGCAGTAAGACCAATGAGGAGTTGATTTTGCAGTCTGATCTTCTCCCTAGACTTTCATTTGCTAACCAAGAAACATAACAAGAATCTGTTTAGGTAATATACTATTCTTTTTATACTCAGAATTAGCTTACAGTGAAAAAGTTACAGTAGGTGATTTAATGTTAGACCTAAATTTTCAAATCAATACATCACAAGCTCACAGATAGCCTATATTGCTTATAGTCCTTGCTTTCGAGAAGGTGTTAACAAATGCCAAGCATACATCAGTTGCTCAGGCACCAAATATTTTGTTATAATATATCCTAAATATAAGAGGCATTGCAATTTTGTGTCTGCTTCGACTCTAAACGACTGTGTAGTTGAGGAACGTGAACCCTCTCTGTCTCTGCCCTAAACACTGAGGAGAGAAAAGTTGTTCCCAGAGCAGGACTTTGAAACACCTTGCCGTCTCCTGTAGAGCTCAGAGGGAAATGTATGCACAAACAGAATACCCCCTTAAGGTCACCGTTTTCCTCATGGCACACTAAGCATAAAACATATTATTCTGGCAGGGGCATTTTGTACTCTTGTGAAGTGCACCTTTTAAAATCAGACATCAAGATGCCATGGCCATAATAGCATCTCAAGGGGGAAAAAAATAACACTTTCTTTCTTGGCTGTAAAACCACACCCCCCCCAGTAAAGCTAAATTGAACAAAACTACCCTCATGTTTTCAGAATTTTCAAAGAAATAATGTAACAGTAGCCTACAGGTGGTAACATTTTAAGAAAAGTGCATCTGAATGGAGACCAAAGATTCCAATGCCCGTTGACAGGACAAAAAACAGGACCTGAAGGAAGAGGAGGTACGAGCCTCTATTTAACACGAGTGTTGAGCTCTTCATCTATAGCGGGAGGTGGCCCCTCCTAAGGCTAAGTGCCTTAAATTCTACATGCACAGTTTGAAAGTGCGTCTCTCTGGAGAAAACTTCATGGGGAAGGAATAATGCTTTTTAAAAATTTTATTTCCAAGTAAAGTAAAAACTTTGATTCAATATACAGATGTGGGTTTTTTTTTCCCCTTTGATCTTTGAAAAGCTCTGGGTAAACACATCTAACAGGTCTCAGCTGCATTTGTTTAGCTTAGGTAGCTGGAATTTTATGACAACAGGCAGTTGGAAGAACAATTGGATTTCTACTGCAATTGTTCTGAAAGAGACTGAGCAGTCTTTTTGAACTAAATAGGACCTCAACGTAGAAATTTACCTGTTGTAAATTTAAATTAGTTATAATACTGATAATCAGAACTACTGATGACTTATTTTCTGTAGCTGATTCCAAATTCTGTAGATCACAAACAGACAAAGATACAAACTGTTAGTATGCTCAATTTTCTAAGCATATACTGTTATCTTTAAAACAACCAGCAGACAACAAAATTTATCCCTGATCACAGCTATATATTTTTTCTAGCCGGTCAATAGGTTATATTTAAAGAAATCTGCACAAGTAGCATTCAGATTCTAGTCTTTTGTAGTTACTCCCCAGCTTTCTGGAATGCATCTTATAGCAACACATAAAAATTAGTATTTCAGTCAGGAATATGTTGTGAAGAAGGAATCGTAGTTTTAAAAAGCAGTGGTGGTATGGCAGTGATATGGTGTATTTGAGATGTGTACGCAGGCACATGCATACAACAGATTGAAATATGTGATGTAGAAAAGTTTTTCCGGCAGCAGCTTGGAGTGCAATTGTAAACTGTTTGCTCTTTTTAGTACTTAGGTGGGTGTATGAAACATTGTCTTACCATCATCTGTAGATCAAACACACGGAGCACATTACGTATACATATGTGTACAGATGTACACACACAAACACTGAAATAGAAAATGTTTGTAAGAAAACCCACATTACAAAATTGTGTTTATATGAATTTATTTTTTCATATAGCCATAAGTATGCCCATACAAACATATAACTGCATATTTTTCCATTGAAATAGAAGTAATTTATTGTGTGTGTATATGTGTGTATGTAGTTACTTCTTGAAAATATGTTAAAATGTGCCACATTAAAGCTACCTTTGATCCTTTTATGAAGTTTGGCTCAAAATCTACTACACAGTGAAAGTAATCTGTCCTTTTAGTAAATGCTGACAGTGAGCTTTCAGGTGTTGAAGATTTCCTCAGCCTCACCTGATGTCATTTAAACTAAAGGACAAGGTGAGCACCTCCATGTGAAGAAAAAGGTGTCAATGTGAGTTATTCTGAGGGGGTAGAAAAGGGCCTTCTCTTTCTTCTATGGAATAAATGAAGTCATTGTAGTTTTTCTTGAACTCAAATGTACAGTAAACAATTTTTCACTGTATCTGAGTTCCCTGTAAGATTCTATGGTAAGGATAAAATGTTTGCACTACCAGTAACATTGACCAGATCTACCTTAGCACTAAAACAGCCAGACTGTCTTAATAAGAGATCCCAAGCCAAGGCACATGAAAGCAATTAAAAAATAATTAGAAAAAATAATTAGAAAACCTATAAAAACACAGACCTACAGCTAAGCTACATCATTAACTCTAGAACAAATAAAATAAATGATATTGTTGCTGCTGAATTTAGAGAAAAGTGATGAAGCAGGTGGAAGGAAATGAAGAAAGAGACAACAAAGCATGAATTGGACACACCCTCATGTACATTGATGTGATGCGTAAGGCTCAGGTTCACATTTACCTGAAATCAGTTTTGCCACTTCTTAACTTCTTTTAACAATGACTCAAAGAAGTCAAAAAATCTTAACTGAATGCTTCTTTGCAAGATATGTGAGAATGAGCAGTACTGCTGAGAGAATGTGTTAACCTAAACTACAGAGTTTCTATAAAATTGTAAACATTTTTGACATTGATTTTATTTAGCTGGCATAATGAAGCCACATTCTAAAAAGTATTTTTCTCTCAAGTCAGCTTTCCTACTAATAGCAATTTCAAAAGATATCTTTAGAAATCTGGTTATACAATGTCTGTAACTCAAGGGATGAGCGACTCTTGGAAACTGGTATTGGAATATGTACAAAGCCTGCTCCCCATTATGGATCTCAAAAAACGGGAAGTCTGCAACTTGGAAGGAGGGAAGACATTTTAGCCTTAGACTGCTCTCTTGATTTTTATTAATAATGTCTCCCTTTGGTGGAAGACAATGAATTGTGCCAAGTAATTCTTGCAAGGGGTAAACAATCACTGCTTAATTAGGCTCAATTAGTCCTATATCGGGGGACAGAAGGCAGAATAGCAAACGTTAGGGGTAGCTGAATCTGATAAAGTTGAGGTTGCTACAGGTCTGTGTCCCTAGTGAGGTTCAACATGTATTCACAGAAGGCATACACAGCATTTATACACATGTACACGTACGCAGTACACATGTACATAGAGCTGGCCATACAGATCAAAATAAACACTCAGCGCTCACACAAAATGAAACCGCACCAACAGGAATCATCCTGTTCCCTTTCCTGGCTGATCAGGATCAAGGTCTTTCAGTGGGAAATGTGTGCACAGAAGTACGACTTGGATCCCCAGCAGCTGTACTTAGGCAAGTGGTCTGCCCAGTAGCTGCCCTGGACCCTTCTCTCCAGTTACTGGCAGCAGGACATACAAACCCTCAAGGCTGCAGCCCCCCTCCAGCTCCCGGTACTCAGACCCCCCCACTACACACACACACACACGTGTACATCATGGATCCCACCAGTAACCCTCCTTAGACCAGTGCTATGCACTCACTGGCCCTTGATTCCCTGCTCTCCCATTGCCGCGCACACATACACATACATGCCAACAGGTCTTTAATTAGACTCCCAGGCCCTATAGCCTCTTCAGCAGTTCCTCTGGTCCTTCTGGGAGCTAATTCCTCCACGTGTTTTACCTCCAGAGAGAGACATGTCTCCCAGGGCAGTTATCCTGCCCAGCAGTTCTTCTAGTTTCACCAGCGATATCACAGTCATATATGAAACCTCACTGACTCCAGTTGCTGGAACCCCAAATGCATGGACCCCGATGACCCATATCTCCAGTTGTTGTCACTTACACCCCATACACTAACACATACACAGAGAATAGGCAGCCCTTCATCCAGGGCAAGAGAAATAGAGTTCAATGAGAAGACAGGACAGACTGCAGTGATGAGGGACAGGGCACAGCCACGCAAGTGTATTCACCAGGCAACTGTTCACACAGGACTTGCCATTACCCCTCTATTTTCCTGCTTGTTCCTCCCCAAACTACCTTGATCTCTCCCTTTCTGTGTCCCTGGTTATGCCCCTAAGCATCCTATAATAAGGCTTCCATAATTCCAAAATTCTCTTCCCATCACGCAACCCATAATATGTATCATACCCCTAGGAAAGGCTTCCATAATTCCAAAATTATCTTCCCATCATGCAACCCATAATATGTATCATACCCCTAGGTAATAACCCCCTTGATCTGTGTGGTGGCCCAGAGAAGCTTTTGGTACTGGGTGTTCCCTTGGCTCATAGTGCTGAGGGTCCCCTGGGACAGCTCTCGGAGGGGTCAGACAGAGGCTTTGCTTCTCTGGCCTGGTCATTGGGATTCCCCTGTCTCCACATGTACCCCTGTGCTCCTCTAGGCTTGTGAAGACAGACTTTTGATGGGCTGAGAGCCCAGAAGAGTATTATTTGGGTTCTCTCAACCTGCCATGGTATCTCTGTGTCCCTTTGTAGGTGTGCAGGTGAGTTTCTATCACATAACCTAACATAAACTTTTCAGAACCCAATACAAGGAACCAAAACCGTGTTATTTTCCTTATGAAACTTTACCTCCCAAATAACCATGGAATTTCAGAACCCAATACAAGGAACCAAAAACGTGTTATTTTCCTCATGAAACTTTACCTCCCAAATAACCATGGACTTGCCGTGCAGTTCACAGTTCTTTACTGACTAGCGTGGTCATTATAGATCCCAGTGTGTGAATTTCATACACCTTTAACACCTTGCTGATCAAAAATGATAAGGTGAGGGTGATGCATTTGTAACATTTGCTTTAAAAGTGGCTTGACTGCAGAAGACTCCCATCCAAAGCAACTTGACCCCTTCCATATTATTTTAAAGAAAAAGCATATAAGAGTTATGACCTATAAGCTTAAAACCATATAATCAACAAACCTCAACAGTTCTGATTTCTTCCACTCTTCAAGGACTTATTCAATGACTTACTGCATGGCTGATATGGACTGATAAGTCATTCAGCAAAATGTATCTTAAAATGGCAATTACTTACTTCCACAGAGAAGTCCTGCTACTCAAGTCTCTGCTCACAGAGATTGGATTGCTGTGTAAGACGTAGATCAATTTGTACTACTTCAAAACTTGGTCCAGACAACCAAGGGATTGTTCCAAGGCTGTATATCACCACACAAGACCTGAACTTATTTCCTAGTGAACAGAGGTGTCTCACAGGTGCAAACAGAGGTTGTTTAGAGCTTCAGTTCAGGCACTTTGAATGACCCAAAATCTATACAGAAACCAACAGAAAACTAGTGCAACTCACAAGAATCCAAGTAGGTGATATAACAAATCAGTGGCACTTAGCGGATCCCCACATAATATCCCAATTTAGATATCCATTATGAATATAAGCGTATTGAAGCAATCCGTCCTGTAGATAATAAAGACATAGATGCTATGGCATGGAAGTTCATATCTGAAACAGAGACTTACGGTGTGTTTGCCAGGAGGAAGCATTCCTGACTGACCATTCAGTTGAAGCTGGAGATTCAAGACACTGCAGCTTTTGCAACTTGCAGCAAAAAATGAGCAGACATCCCTTAGTCAAAGGAAAAGATATCAGCAGTGATGTATCTTCTTGTGGCGTCCTCCAATTTAGCAACATCACCTTCTGCTTTATCAATATCTACTTCAACTGACTGGATTTCATTCATTCCAAGGTCTCCAATGGGCACTACCCTTTGCAATCCTCACCACTAAATAGATCAGGGGAGACAGAGTTATAAAAGGAATCATCAGTATTCGAAAGTAGGATGGGCCTCCTCAACGGAACATTGCATTAATCTGAAATACTGCATGTATTTTTACCATATCAAATGGCATTAATTCCTGTCTCCAGCTACTGGGTCCATAAAAAGCATGATTCTTTCATTTGATTGTTTTTGGAATGCCCTGTATAGCACTAAGATAGTACATGAAAATAAGTAGAAGAATATCTAAGAAAAACACGAGAAGGATCTGTCAACTTCTGTACAAAGTATTTGGTGCTTTATGAAATACCCAATAGGACTGATCCAGACCAATTTGCATCCATTTGCTAGCCTATAAGACTGAAAAAAAAAAAATTAGGAGAAAAAAAGAGAAGTTTCTTAGAATCAATAAAAAATATTTGTCGTGGGATACAGATACATTTGGGAAAAGACCGAGAAGATAGACGGACTCTAGGATTTTTAAAAGCATAGTTGAAACATAAGGGTGCTTATCCTGATATCTTTGAGCATGCCACAGGCATGCATTCATGGCCTTACAGAAGCTTATAAAAGAGAAAATACTCCAACTGGGGAGCCAGTGTGTTTCTTACTCCTGGGTTATCCCTTGGTGCTAATCCAAATGATTAATATCAAGAAGTTAATGCGGCAGAGCCACATGCTATATAATGGTGCCAGATTAAAGGCATCAGGGTGATATAATTATTATAGTCATAAGAGAAAGATTTCAATTAAAGGTACCATAGCAGCATGCCACTAAAAACAGCACAGCAGCATACTAATTAAACTGCAAAAATCTACCGCAAGCAATGTGGCTTACGCTACTTGAGGCAATGAAACAGCCAACAAAGCAACATAATGGTATCCTAAAATCCAATAAAATAATGCCAATAAAATAATTATACAGTATACCGTAACAATAAAGAGTAAGGTCAAAGGTTATAGAGTTGTTCTCTGAATGCTATGGACAGTCTGTCAACAATGTAATGAAAACTTAGCTTTGAGTCATTTTTTACCTTTTATGGCAAAACCAACCTGAAAGCATACGAAACTTTTTTTTTTTTCTGTTCTTAGAAAGGGATAATAACTCTTACAATAATATTTTTCTTTTCTCAGCTACCAGAGGAAAATAAGCATAAATTGTGTATTGTGGTACCAGAACACCACAGTAGCTTTGACTGTTAGACTGAATGAAACACACACAACTAAGCAGGACAATGCCAATGATTGCCAATGCTATGGAAGAAAGTCAGCTAAATGAAATATATTGTCTTCAGACAATCAATTTGGAAATTAATTTCTGTTGTAGAAGTTGTAGATCACTGAAAGGCCTTCATTAAGAAAAAGAAATTAAAAACATAGCTTATACTTTATAGATGAACAGGAACAGTTCAAACCTGATGATGTGGTCTGAGTGCTGAGCAGCTAAAGTTTTGGCTAAGTAATTTACAAAATAATATGAGCACTTCATACATAATGTCAACATTTATGAGATTCCCTTAACATACTATTCAGAACTGTAGAGTATCTTCAGCTCTTATCAAAATAACTGAGAAATTAAGTGTCAGCGCGTCTGAGAATCAAACTGTTAATATCTATCTACACGATCAAAGGCAAGAGATTAGTAGGTAAACATAATGAAAATCCTTAAAAGGGGTAAAAGTTCCCTCTGTCACTTCTTCCTCCTCACACTTTGTCCCTGCTCCAGTGTGGGCTTTTCCCATGAGCTTCAGTTCTTTGGATAAATCTGCTTCAGTGTGGGCTTTTCCCATGGGCTTCTGTTCCTTCAGGAAACACCCACCTGCTCCATGAGCTGCAGTGTGGATGTTTGCTCTTGTCTGATCTTCTCCATGGGCTGCAGGGGAATATCTGGCACCTGGAGCACCTGCTCACCCTTCCTCTTCTCTGACCTTGGTCATACCTCGGCTATTTCTCACTCTTTTTGTTCCCTCCTTCTCTCCTTGTGTAGTGTTTTTCCCTTTCTTAAACATGTTTTACCAGAGGCACCACCAGCTTGGCTGATGGGCTCAGCTGCGTCCTGCGGTGGGTCCATTTTGGAGCTGTCTGAAACCGGCAGTTACACTTTAATACCTTCTTTAGCTAGGCATGATAGGCAAATATACAAAAAGCACCACAGGACATACCAAAATGCTGCAAAGAATTTATGTACTGGGCATTGCAAAACCAGAAGACAGTAATATCTATTTTTTATGTGCTAATCATTTTGCAAAAGCTACTGATGTGGCAAAGGTAACGTATATAGAAAGGTTACTACATCACAAAAATAAGACAACTCCTCAGATGACATGAGTTACAGTTTGGACAAAGGGCTATCTCCATGATGAAGAATGGCTTTAAAATGCTGAACACTTGAAATAGTTTGATTCCAAAAATACATGGACATAGAACAGTTCAAAACAAAACAAAATAGAATCACTACCCTTAAGAGATGCTAGAAGGAAGCTGAGAGCGATGTCTCAGGAGCCTTTGGGTCAGATGATTTTCAAAATATCTCATGAATTTTCTTTGTTCACTTCAATCACGTCATATTCCCTGAAAATTCAAATAGATGTGTACGACATACGAAATGTAATTCTTTAAAAAGAAAGAAATTTTAAGGGAGTTATTTCTCTCCAACAAGTAACACAAGAAAGAATACGGATAAAATCAGAGCTCTGAAAGAGTAGAGCTGTTCCTGTCCTTTCATCAGGTTTTGCTATTTATCTGCCTAATGACAGTATAGGAGAACTTGTGAAACCTGTTATATATTTCTGTCCTTTAACTAACTCTCAGTTTCTACACCAGTTGCATGTTTTACCCACGTGTAGGAGCAGTGATTCCCTAAATGATGATTTCTGTGTTGGGATGACACAAAGATCTCTTCAAACAGTATTCAGTGGCTCCTGGGATCCCAGCGTATGCACGAGTAGAAGGAGACATTCAAAACATTGAGTCAAGAATCTTTCTTCATACAGTACAGACAAGAGCTAACTGATATGTTCATACCTGCTTAGAAGAAGAGAACCTTCAGATTACTCAGGCGAAGAGCAAGAGGGCTTGGCTTACATCAGGTGGGACTGGGAAGGTCTAAAGGGGTAGTGCACCCTCCCTCCCCTGCTGCCCCCAGAGCATGCTCATGACCAGGGAGTTACAGCTAGAAAGTGCTACCACCCACAAAAATCCTCAGTTTTTTTCACTTTGCCACCTTCCTCTTCCTGTCCTCTTATTACTTTTCTCTTATTTCTTACCTGTATGCTCAGTCTTCCCTTTAAGTTCAAACTCGGTCTCCTTTTGTCAGATCCCTGTTATTACCTCTACCCTCAGTATTACCACAGACTTAATCCGCTTACTTCCCAATACGCCCTGCAAATGTTACTATGTGTGAGCTATTTTATATTTAAAATACTGCGAACAACCTGAATATTCTCTTGAATTCAGGTAATAGATTCTCAAAAAACCCTGCCCTAAATCCCACTTTTTCACAAAACAATCCTGATAAAAGCAGTACTTCATCAGAAGCAGAGGATTTATTCAAGCTTTTCATACATTTCTCTACAGTCTACAGTGACCCTTCAGACAAATCATTACTATTTTTCTGAGCTCCAGCAAGAGTCCAGTCAAGTACTCCTTGACCTGGATGATACTAGCTGCAACATGAGACTTAAAGGTTGTCTGGTATAAATCAAGGCAAAGCAGATCTTCAAAGAATTGAAAAAGGTTGGAAGGCTTTTCTATTTTCCTTGCAGAAAAAAAGGGTAAGGGAATACAAAAAGATGGGGCCATCAAATGAGGACATTCTGTATGCAGGAAGACAAACTCACCCACAAAAAACTAAATCCTGTAGAAATTGGGCCGTCTATAACAGACATTTTGCTTTCTGTTTCAATTTTGTGTAGCTGTGGTACTTTAATATCAAATAAATAAATAATGTTAATGGAGTAGGGGAAAAAATACAATATCAGAGCTTCCCATGCCTGGGGATCTGAAACTAATTTTATTCTTCAGATGTGTTATGGATGGTAGCCTTTCACTCTTTTCCCCACAACCATACCCACTAACAAGCCTTGATGTTTAAAACTTATGGCAAATTAAACCCCCTTGAGTTGAAATTCATATAATGTTTATTTCATTGATTTCCTGTTATAAGAAATTCTTCTTTTGGGTGGCATATATTTTCCTTTTTCGTTTTCCGTCTTGTGGTGCCTGCTATTTTTATTGCAACTTCAAAAATAGTTAAGCCCTTGTATAAAGCTAAAGGCTAATATAAGTAACTCAAAAAAAGAGAAAGCGAATGCAATGTTTGAGGAGCAGCCCAGATTAACAGCTTTGGTTGAAACCAAAGTTTTCTACCAATCAACGAGGTAGCTACGGTACAGAAGATGGCTGTACAAGTTTCCCTATGCTACAAATCTCAGCTCCTTTCACAAGGGCCCACTTTCACGGATGAGAGGGCCGTTTTTTGTCAAGGCACGTTAAATTCCTGACATCTCTGCTAGAATTGCAAACAGAGGTACAGTTATTTCAGTAGGACTGTTGTTCAGCATTACAGATATTTCCTGAGGAATTCTGTATTGCATTCCTGTGGTTTAGAAGGACTAAAACTTTTTCACAACATCATCTATCTTTCTGCAGATAACATATCATTATCTGTTCTTACATGCCCTCATTTTGGAGAAAAAAGAAAATACTGCTTTTTACCTCTTATTATACATAAAATGATCTTCTGAGTGAAAGTCTTGCTGATTAAAGAGGTAAGAAGTAGAAGGTACCGGGAAACCAGCATAGTCATGTTGAAAAACTTCTAAAATTTGTTGAGAAAGACAGGGAATTGTCATTTGCATCCTACACACATGATCATTCTGAATATTTATTAAAACTTGTATCTACATGTTTTTATACAGATATGAAGGTTTCAAGTCAATAAAATCGTTTTGAAAGGCATGATGAAGCTATCATAATAAAAAATCCATACAATAAGCAATGGAAATTTAAAAAATTATAAATTATTTGTCCATTTCTGTTTGTTTCACTTTTAAAGGAGGGTTTGCTTACATCATTCTCTAACAAATATGTATACAGAGATTTTAAGATCATTTCAATTGACCCTATACGCAAATAAGTATATCTATCTTTTCCTGAAATGCAACTAGCTGGTTTTTTTTTCTTTAATTTTTAAAACGAAAAAGTGAAACATACCAATTTCATTTGAATTATCCCTGGCTGAAAGGAGTCGATAGTGCCACTGTTTGTTGGTAGGAGGGCTCTCCAGCCGTCAGACGTCTCGTTCTATGCGATCTCCCACTGCTTATAGTCTTTTAAACAACATGTTTCTGGTTTAGTCGTTTGTGAATCTCATGGAAGTTAAGCACACACAAAAAGCTGAGCATGCCTTTTTATTTTTCTGTAAAGGGATGAACACAAGCACTTACCCTGAATGTTATTCCAAGCAGTATTTTTACTCACTAAACAATCTCTTTGGCTCACTGTTGTCAGAATTCACCTCAAATAACATATCTGAAATGTATCTTAAGGGGTGAGAAGAAATATTTTGGTTCAGAAGTAGTAATGATCCGGATTATTGTCTTTCGCTTTCCAGGATGTAAACTTATTATTTGCAGGGAATCATCTTTCCATGTCTTTGATGCTTTAGCTTATTTGTGTCTAAATAATTTCTAAGTGACAACTACTGACAAGTTAGATAAGATGGACTGAAAATCTAACTTTTATAGAAAACTTTGGGTTTTGTCCAGGTCAAGTATAGTAAATGAAAAAGAAATCTCTTCCCTCATATTTTTAAAACCAGATATTTATGTGAAAAATTGTATGAACAGCAAAAATACTTTTGTAAATTGTCCCTCAGAAATTTTATTTTACGGTTAAAACTAATGAACATTTCAGATACTAGTAGAAAAATACAGAGCATCTCTACTTAAAAACTACTTCCTTGAGAAACTAACAGAATAATGTAATAGCCACATCTGAAAAGAAATTAATATTTAGTGAGAAAAAAATGCACTATTTCAATGATTTAGTGAGAAAAGCTGCAATTATGTAGCCTTCATAAATGATATCATAATGATAGTGCTTTATCTGATTCATAGAAAATGATTCAGCCTGAGACAAAGGAATAAACAATAAAGAAACTCAACAATCTAAAGTTAAATGACTAAGATACTCAGTAGCAGTTATGTCTGTACAATAGACGTTTCTTTTAAAAAGACTGAAGAAAATATTCTGGGACTGGAAGGTTTAGGGAAGTGGTAATGAGATACAGAGCTTTTCACCTCTAGGTCATTGAGTTCAATTGCATTTCGGGTTGCTACTGACTGAAATTTGCTTCAGCTGATGGCTATTCAGTAGTCTATTGTGAAACAAGTTGGAGGTCTCAATCTCATCCCTACTGCAAAAGTAACCACGTAACATTTAGCAGTAACAGCAATAATGCTTGCAGTATGTACACGGGATGCTGTTATCCTGTGTATTCCAGAACAAGCTTTAAAGACCCCAAATTTTTCTGCAGTATAGGGGTCACTCTAGTAAAACATCAGTTCTGAGGCCATTTCACGCAAAATAGAAGTTGCATTTGTCATTAAATATGAAAATTAGCAAAGTGTTTTTGTCTTGTGGAAGTCTGATGATCTTGTGTTCCCCCGAGTAACTGTTTTTCAGCGTGTTTCAGTATTTTGCGCTGTTCATGCTGCACTGCGCATAGGTAAGCCCAGCCTGAGCAGGGTTGGGGCAGGGGGGATCATGCAGCTGTGCAGCCATCGCTGGATCGAATGCCCATGTGGACCACAGTTAATGAGATCTGCTGCGGTCCCCTTACGCTGTTGCATCCAAAATTTCACATCATAAATTCTCTCTTGTAGATATTCTCTGGAGAGATCACTGAAAAATTAGAGAGTTGTGCAAAGGAAAGTTGAGGTTGAGGAACCTAAGAAACAGTGGAAGCATAAGAAACTTTTAAGAATTACAGTGAAAAAGCTGTCACTACCAGGCTCAAGAGAAAATAATTCATCTAAATGGCCATGACAACCTGATTTTTGTGGTTCCTTAAATCTATTAAAATAGAATCTAACTGTTTTGGAGTTGTACAGTCTTGGTTATTTTATTCTTGAATATGTCTTTTTGTTTATGTATTGCATTTGCCAGGATTATTTCAGACTTGCCATTATAAATCCTGAAAGGCTCCTGAACAATTCATATTTCTTACATAATTTATAAAGTTACATCACAGTGATCTCATAAGGAGAAACAGCCATTTCAAGTTTAAAAGAAATGATGTGATCACAATACAAATATAAATAATGATTAAACAATCTTATGAACAATAAGAAAAAGAAATGAGTTTACATTGAATATCTTTATACACTAACAGCTTGATCAGGCGATCTGTACCTGATCCAGCAGGAGAATTTAATTTCTGATGTCTATTCCTAAAGAACTATGAGCTTCCCAAAAACCTATAAAGAAGCCTACACCAAGTTGCAAAGGCCCTGTAGGAGGCAGGCAATACAACTTTCAAAGTCATGGCAATGCATCTTCTTTGGAAAAAATGTTTCATCTTTGCAGTCAGCTTTTGCTGCGAAGTCTGGACCTATCTAGTTGAGAAATGTCTTAGAGTTACTTTTTCCCTAAAGGACTACTCTTTCAGGGAAAGGCTTAGACAGCTTGGAGAAGTTTTATCCTGTGCTATATAACCATTTTATTATTAAATTGAATTAAAAAATAGTTCCAAGACTAAATATTATACAAACTGATACTTTTCAAAAGTGTTGCATCCCTGTAAAATACGTAAGAAAATGCTTTCATATCTTTATACACTGATATGAAGGTTAATATCAACATCACTAACTATATTGGGATGTTTTAAAATTGACTGATTATGAATTATGTTGCAGAGAGTCTTGATCTAGAGATAAAGAAAAATGGAAGACTGTCCATTTAACAAGTGGTTAAAAGCTACGCTTTGAACATTTATTAACACAAACTCTTATTTCAAAATCAAATTAATTGTTTTCATGAAAGGAAAATCCATCAAGAACCGTTAAATGCAAAGACATAGCCAAAATTGCTATTTCAGGAAGACTGGTGGAATTTGCTAAGAAATGATATTGGGCAAAACACAACTGCATCCTATAGCTGATATAGTCCACTGAGACCTGTAGCCTAGCTTTGTATTCATACTGGTCAAAAACTGGGTCCGTCAACACAGCCATCTGTGATTTTGAGTTTTTACATGTTAATATAATAAGCATTTATATGTATTCTAAAAGTGAAAATATTTATAAACAGTCAATTATTTGTCCTATATTCTTTGATTTATCATAGATTTTACATTTTCTGTAATCATTTGGTTCATTGATGAGATAAAATCATTGTTTTACCAGTATGAATTAGATAACCACAGCAGTAACAATGAGTTACAATAAATACGACAACCTTCAATCCAGGCAGAGAGTAAGGTCATTTTTAAGTGAAGCCATACTTAATAATATGGTTGCAATAGGAGAGGAATTATTGTTTACAATAGAAAAATGGAAAATAAATAAAATACAACCAATGTAGGTCACTAGAGTGACTACAAGACTTACCCTCGTTTTACTTCCTTAGTGTGGACAGATTGTTAATATTTTTAAGGCAAATCTCCAGCTGGTCAAGAATCAAATAAAAATATTTGATCACAATAAAAGTGAAATTTTGTCTATATTCTATCGTAACCTGCAAAACTGTAGTGAGATTAGAAACCAGTCATGTTTATTTCACAGAATTAGTATTTTCATGCTAAATATGAAATTATGTTAACATAGACAAAAATTATATCATTGCAATGTATTAACAGCTGCAGCAGAGCAACATAAAGGACCTTTCTGAGCTGTCAAGCTGCACTTACACAAAAGTGTAGGCAGACAATTCACTTTCATATATAAGGGACAATCTCAAAGACAGAAAAAGTCCAAATCCTTGACATTTACTTTAATTGGATCAGAATTTGGCTTTCAAAATATACATGTGCAAGCCTCAGCCAAAGAACAATAAACATCAAGATA
>NW_009623705.1:27855-28487 GCF_000690535.1 Cariama cristata
GGAAAGAGCCTCTATTCCATATTATTGCCATTCCAACTGATTAACTCTTACATATCTATTCCATTCACTTTAATTTAAATTTCATTAAATCTGCTTCTCACTGAGTTCAAAGGAACTTTTATTTTTAAACACTTCCACCATGAAACTGATTTGTTCTCATCAATATAATTATGTGCTGTATCTGAGAATGTCTTTCATAAAAGCTACTTCCTTGAATGTTATTTTCACATAATCATAAACATTAAAAAGATAAAAGACTTATTATACTACACCCAGCCTCTCCTGTTTCCAGGGTGTTTCCTCAGGCATATTGTTGTATGTCTGAAAAGAGTCTTCTGCTAGTTCCACTCACTCCATGGTCTGCCATCCTCACAATTCCACCCTCGCAATGTTACAGTCAATGCTGCATAACTCTATTATCAAATCAATAAAAAAAGGTAAATTATGAAGAAGGAAGTTATTTTCTGAACACTGAGAGCTATACTCAGGCAGCCTACCACAGTGCTCAGGATAGAGTTAGCCATTTCCTGCGGCAGCAATGAATGGTTCGGATCATATAGCATTTAGTACCATCAGATCCCAATCTATATTTCTGCATTTATATCAGTAAACTAAACAATGCTGGTCGGCAT
>NW_009623705.1:28518-43518 GCF_000690535.1 Cariama cristata
TGCTGAGGCCAAAAGGCATAGGATAGCCTGTGTCTATATTATGCTATACTCTCTTATGCTCCAGAAAGGAAATTACCTGTAAGAAATTAGTCATACCCACTTCCAAACTGCTTCCTGGGAATGGTTTGTGAGAGTGCTAGTTGATAAGTGAGAAGCTCTCCAGTGGTGAATTGGAAATTTTTTCCAAAGCAAACTTCGCTCTTAAAGAAATTATTTATGCTAAATTAAAAAGACTTTTTAAGCTAAAACCCCGCTTTCTCCAGTCCATTTTCCATGGAGAAAAAAAAACAAAACAAAACAACTAACAACAAAAAACCCTACCACATTTGCCTTTTCTGAAAAGGTAGTAAGAGGAATGTAACAGTTTGAACGTGCAAGGATGAACCTTTATCTCCTTGTTAATGACTTGACTCACCAATTCAATTTCAGTCTAAGTAAAGGAGTAATCATTACTGTACACTGATTATTATTGAATGCTGTCTTCATGCTATTGTTGACAAATCACTAGTCTTTTCTTGTTGAGAAATGTTGAGTCTGACAAGACTGTTTTAGATCTCCAATGAAAAACCTCAGCCAAACTATGAATCCTTTCTCCAGAATCTTTTAAAGAAGTTCAAACATAAGACCAGAATACTTGAGAAGTGATTTAAACTTTCTGAATTTAAAAGGTCTTTATTAATATTAATATCTGTGATACTGAATCTAAATGTTAACCTAGTTGATACATATTCAGTACTCTAGATAATTATGGTGTTTTTCCTCAAAGCAATAATAGAAACTAAAACTGACAGCTAGGGACTAATGAGAGTTAATACTGAGAAAAGGGAAACTGAGATGAAGACAAAACTATAGGTAAAAGTTGTACTTTCTGTGTGACAACCAAGGTTGAGAGATGACACGAGGAAAATGACATGAGGAAATTCAAAGCATACGTGACCCAAAACTACAAGAAGATATCACTGTTTCACAGACTGAAAATAAATAGTAGTTGAGAACAAAGGGCATAATCTTTGTCATTATTAACTGAACAAAATCCCCGTTAATAATTAATACTGGCAGTTTTGTTAGAACACGGACTGAAGAATTTTCCCTAAAAGAAGAAAATTGCAAACATGAGAAACACTGTAGAGAAATCCCAGCTTTCTTGTATTTAATGTCAAGAACTCTGCTGTTCAAAGCTCAGTATTTCTATATGTGCTCTGAAGGCCTAAAACTGAAGTTCACTTCCTTGACTTTGTTGGATACGTTAAAATTATAGATTCAAATGCAAGTTATCTGAGGAAGAGGTTCCCAGCATATAATCTTCTTACTCTTCTTCCACCTTTCCCGGTGTGTCTACAAGTTAATCCTATCAACATTTTTGCACATATTTGAACTAAAAAATGCACTTGTATTCATTACTGGCATCAATATTTTTTTACTTATTATACACAACCACTACTTCATTAGTATCAAAAATAGTAATTCATGAGACTTATGCTATCGCAGTGGTCAGTCAGTGTCTGCAGAGCAAATGAATTAGAGTGTTCTTTATGTTCATATATACAAACTGAGTATCCGGGATGTCTAGCCAAGCATTTCTCACACGAGGTGGAAGACAGCAGAAGGTGAAGTTGCCTTCTCCCAGTCCATGTCAGTGAGCATTGGCAGCAACACAAAATCGTGTGAGTCTATTCAGTAGACCTGCACACGTGCAACTCAAATCTGTCCTGTTAATGAAGGAGAAGGGAAGGTGTCTCATTTTTATTTTTAAGAAATCCAATCTCCAGAAAATTTAGATAGCATTTTAAGAATGGGAGAGGAGAGGCAGAGGGATGAATTACACATGCAAAAGTCACCCAGGAGGGCACACATGATTAAGTAACGGGATGATGGAGAGACTATGAGGGGAGATGTTTGAGGCTGTGGGGAGAGGACAATAAAGGCGAGACACACTGATCTCCTTTTCTCCATGTGTTTGACATGACCTCAATAGCAACAAAAAAAAGTTGTCCAGATTTGTGCATGAGGACAATGTTAGCAACTGTAAACTTTTAACACTAGCCCTGTATAAAAGAACACAAGACAAAGGAGGAGCTGCTCCTTGATTACTACAAGGTTGCCTTGAGGGTGAATTAGTTCATTGTAGTATAGGGGTAAATAGATGTTATTTATCCTGCCCAGGAAAGAGCAAATACATATGTTACGACTTTATTGGACTGCTGCTGAATGAAGGCAGAATCAAGATTACATGAGTGTGTTCTGTATTTCAGTACTTTCTGGGTTTAGAAGTCAGAGTTTGAAATACTGCCTTTCTTAGTATTCAGCTATTTGTATTCAGTTGAATTCTGTGCTCTGGAAGAACACGAAATACCATTTCACAGCCTTCTTTACTTTTTTTTCAGTAATTGAATGACATTTTAAAAATATCTGGGAAATAAGGTACAATTAGTCAATCTTGATGCATCCTTTCAGTTAAAATAACACACATTTTAAAATATATTTTTCCATAAACCACAAAAATAGGTAGTTTTTACATATAAGATATTTTTTGGTTAATTCTAACATTATTATTTTTTTAAAATCTCAGACCAGCCAGCTGCCAAATATCTACCTACCGTGCAGTAACCAAACTTTAGGTAGTATGATGAGCCACTGATTAGAGTTTTTCTGTACATCTGCAAACGGTGACTATCCTCCAATACTCTTATCTGAAGAGACTGCTTCATGGGAACTCCCATCAGGAACCCTTAAGCCTGAAAATATTTCAGCTTTCTTTAAGCACTATGAATAATCTAGGTGCTTTCCTTGCACAAGCATAACCAGAGGAATTTTCTTTTATCAAGAAAATGTAGCATAAAGAGAAAGCTCTAACAAACACCATTTTAAAGAGTGAAAATCAAGCTTTAAGAGAGGCTTTCAGGTGTCTGTCAAGAACACTTTCTTCTTCAGTCTTTGCCATAGTTTGGAGGGGAAATCAGCTAAGGTAGTATATTTATACTACAGAAATTTCCTGAAATTTGTTAGTATGATCACATGTCTTCAAATGGAAGAAGAAGAAGAACGGCAAATGCTGGAGGTAATAAATTTCAGGATTAACATAATTTTTTGTAAGGACATTGATATATCCAAGTCAGTGAAAAGATATACATAATTTTTTTTAAAGGTTAAGAATATGCACCACTCGAAGGCTGGAACATAGCCATTCGTACTAACGACACTTCAAGTAAAAGGGACTGAGGTGTTTATTTGTTCTCTTACACCGATATGCCATGCTACCAGTGGCTGCAGTGCTGGGGAAGAGAACTCTAGAGAGCTGCTATAACCCTTGTCCCATAGGATCTGAGCAAGTGAGCAGAAGAAATAGCAGGTCAGGCATTGGTGTACCCAACATCAGCGACCCTCTGCTGACAGGGAGTATAAGATGTGCTCAACTGATGCAATGCACAGACCAATGGAGCTTTGTTCCTCAGGTAACTCCCTAAGACACCTGCATCGTATAATTACTTAGTAACAATAATCATTCTTTAAAATAGTTTTTAATATAAATACGCATCATCTGAATGGATTGCCTTAGTACCCTTTTTATAAAAATGCATCATCCAAATGGATTGCGTTAGTATTCTTTTTATAACAAGTATTTTTGTTGTGAGGAACCCAGGCTTTACACATAAGGTAACGCAAGATAGGTTTTGCAGAAACACTAATTATTCCAGAATACAGTGATATTTTCTTTTATTCTAGTATACAGAATTGACACGGGGAGCTGTCCTGAAACAGATGATAGTCTAAATTAATCTGCAAGACCAATCCATACCAAATAGTCTGCACAAACTCTTCAAGCAGAAATGTTACAAGGAGCCTGTGAAGAAGGATTATATAACTTTCTTTTCAATATTTTCTAATTGATTTCTTTTTATAAGGAAAATAGTAACACTTTTCTTTTACAATATTACTCTAGATTTTTTATTTCATTGCTATTGAACTAACATTTTATGTGAAAGTTATCTTTCACCCTAGATTACTGACCTTTTTAACCATTAAAAAAGGCAACTAAAGAGTCTCTCATTTCTTCTGACTGCATCTGTCATTTTATCATAGGCTAAACCAAGAAAAAAAAAAGATTATATTACTGTCAATTGGCGAAGTTACTGAGCATGCAGTCAAACCATGAGTTGGGTTTCAGTTGCCTACAAGATCAAAGCTGGCAGTCTTCAACCAGATCATGGTTCATAATTTGAGTGCCACTAATTTCCATTATAAAGGGAACAGATAAACTACATTTTAAAAAGCTTTTTTCTTTACTGGCAGGACAAATTAGGGTTTCCATTTATTCTAGGACAGTAAATGTAGCTGTTGCTATAGTAACTGTGTATCTCTTGAACAGTAAATAATTGTGTTAAATGGCTAAATAGCAAATAGGTTTATGGCTACTCTGTTGTTGAGGAACTTAAATATGCTAAATTTTTAACTGTATTTTTCAAGATCATCTGCACAGTGACTGTAATATATCCCATATGGAAACTAGAAATCCTTCCTAATGAGTCCTTTCAGGCAGTTGTACAGTTGTGCACCGAGTAAATGACTGAGAAATTTTCTGAATCTCAAAAATTCAGGATGAATATTAGTCTAATATTAATTTCTATTGTGATATTCTACAGTTCTTTCCAAGCAAATATCATAGGAAAGCAATGGAAACACATCAAAAGATTTTGTCAGAGTTAGGCCTGTAGGTTTCAAGATTAGAGCAACTAAATTGATTGCTGGTGATTTAAAAAACCTCAAAAAAGCCATGTAAAAATCCGTGGACTTTGTCTACAATACAAGTTTTCATTAGAAAAATATTTATTGCTACAGGCAATCCAGACTAACTAATTTATACACTATATTTCTATAGGAGATTTGGAAGAAAATGTCTTTAACCTAACCAGCTACAAGCTCCAATAGTTATTTTCTATAAACAGATAACTATTCTATGATTTAATTCAACACTGTTGTACACCTGCCTCCCCCCTCCCACCCCCAAAATAAAAAGACAAATGCAAGGAATAAATTTGCAGTGCTGCCTTTCACAAAGACAAATGGAGATTATACTTTTGAAACTTCGCAGAGGTAAAGTTGTTTGTGAAATAAAACTGTAAGCAAAAAGACATTGGATCATCAATGAAGAAGAGGAAAAAAACCTGTCTGTTACTGGGTGATCAATCCTATAAAGCCATAGAGCCTGGTGTTTGTCTGTAATGGACAGCATTGTGTTGCACTGTCTTTGACACAGAAAATTTCTGCATTATAAATTTAAGCAATTTAAAAGACACGCTGAGTTATGCTTTTTATAACTTCCAAAAAACATGTTTACTCAAGCTTAAAACAATATATATCTGATAAACCAGCAAATATATCAGATATATTTTGAGAGAAGATAAACTCCTTTGATGAGTAAACTTAGGCCCTCATTGTTGGAATACTTTAAAACTCTGCAAGATTGTTAACTACACTATAATAAAACAAAATAAAAGATAAGTCATGTTATAGCTAGTCGTGACTGTTTTCAGAGAATCACGGTAGGCAAGAGTTTCACAAATAGTTAAACACAATCTCATGAAGCGTTAGCAGGTACACGTCTGTTGTACCTGTATGGATCTCAAAACCTGTTTCCTTCTTTACTACAATATTGGAGTTGCCAAGTGCTTAGATTTGTTTTGCTTTAAGATCTCAAGATCAAGTCTGGCTGGCTAATGAGGTACAACTGTTAGAATCTGTTTTTTCAAGGAATCATCATATATCTGACACAATGTTCTAAAAACAATCATTGAACAGGCAACAACTGAAAAAATAGAAAATACCTTTTCATGCTGCTAGGGAAATTTTAATCTCATTAGAAAAGCTGTCATGGGAAGCTGGCAGCTCTGAAAAGATAGACCTGTGGATGTGCTATGTGGACCAGAGTGCATCACCGATGCAGGAGACTGAGCAAATTTTATGAGGTAGTCAGTGCCTAAACCTCAGCATCTTTCAAGACTGTTGCAAGATTTTTCTATCTAAATTAACTGTTTTCAAGCAGTCATGGGATAGTAACTACTAGCACAGAAGTATAAACCATAGTTAAGTTGTCTCTAACATAGTAAAATAGGTCCAGATTCTACAATGTAGCCTACATTGTGCATAAGAAATGCCAGAGATAAATACATATTTTCAGCAAATAAAGAATGACTAGTGAACAGGCAACACAACCAAAATCAACAAGACTCCAAGCAAGAAGCCAGATCTTTCCTTCGGACAACAGCTAACAGCAATGGGGTAGGGACCTAAACTAAAAGGAAGTTCACTGTTCTATACTTCTTGAGATTACCTTTAGCATTTTATTTGGAAAGAAAGATTTAAATTGACAAACCTCCAGGCTTATGATATACATAAATTACATTATTTTATTCAGTAATATAGCTACTTTAGTCATTGGTTCTTTAAGAAATTTTAGGTGAAAGCCATCTGATTGCTGTGATTTATTTAAATTTAATTTCTTGAGTTGTTCCATCATCTGATAACCTCACTATGTGTAAAAAGTGACCCATTAGTAAGGTATGTCTCCCTTATCCTCTGTGAAGACCCATGCAAAGAAATCCTTCAGGTTTTCTGTAATCACTTTATCCTCTAAGAAATCCTTTCATATGAATTCCTAATTGCATTCTGTATTTGCTAGGAATTAAGTCAACATACTTCACTCTCCTGTCAGATTACTATTTCTGATATTTTGAAATAACTTTTGTTTGGACCATCTTTTGTTCTATACCAGTATAGCACCTAGCACAGTAACAAGCCAGATCATGAATCAGGCTCCTATAATCTGAGATAATAAAGACAACTATTCTTATTTTCAGTTTTATATATTGTCTTAAGCTAACTGTTATCTTACATATGTATTTACATTAACCTTACTCATAGTGAGCTAAATTTGCTTTTTTAAATCTTATTTTGAATTAGATGAACTTAAGATTCTTTTCTTCTTGCTTCTTTTGCCTTTTTTTGGCATATTTTGGCATAGTTTTTCCATAGGACTTTTTTCCCAACTCCTTTGCCATCGTTAGAGTTGAATCAGGTTCTGAATAAAATAGGGTTTTTTGCTACTTATAAAGTAAAATTTCATTGCTCCATATCAGGACTAATTCATATGACTTCTTTCCATATTGTTTTATGCTACTTAGCAAATCCTAGTATGTTCATGACAAAGTGCATTTACAGTACACTTAATTTTCCTATGGTATTATGTTTTGAGGTAACACTTGCTGTGTAACTGCAAAAGAATTACCTATTCTTCTTGTTGAATTTAATGTGATAACCTATTTACAAAATTAGTTTTCAATATAAGTTAAAAGAGCTGTTCCAGCTTGCAGATCTTTCTCATAAAAACTTTAAAAATAATAGGGCTTAGAAAAAAGTAGATTTTATTAATTATGAGATACAAATGCGTAACTAAAAGCTTGATGAATCTCATCTTTAAAAAAAATGTGCATTGTGAAATGATTGATGAAAAATATTGGAGGCAAGCTATTTCAAATTGACAGTTTTAAAAATAAGTGTGTCTGGGAAATTTTATCCTCTCTTTGGTATCATAGAATCATAGAATCATAGAATCATAGAATCATTATGGTTGGAAGAGACCTCAAAGATCATCAAGTCCAACCGTATACCTGATGCCACCATGCCCACTAAACCATGTCTTGAAGTGCCACATCTAAACGTTTTTTGAACATCTCCAGGGACGATGACTCCACCACCTCCCTGGGGAGCCTGTTCCAATGCCTAACGACTCTAACAGTGAAGAAGTTCTTTCTAATGTCAAGCCTGAACCTCCCCTGGCGCAACTTGAGACCATTTCCTCTCGTCTTGTTGCTAGTTACCGGGGAGAAGAGACCGACCCCCACCTCACTACAACCTCCTTTCAGGTAGTTGTAGAGGGCAATCAGGTCTCCCCTCAGCCTCCTCTTCTCCAGACTAAAGTATCAGTAAGGTTTCATAGCTTATATGTTTTTAGAGGAACAGATTTCGTTCAACTGGTATATGAGATGTGTTAACTGATTAGTTTAAAATAATGTGCAGCAGGATATTCATTATACATTTCAGCAATATTCAGCAATTAATGCTTTTTGGAGACAAAATTTACAATATAACACAGAAAATGTCAACATTTACACATAAGAGCCAGTTTGATATTTAAAATAATTTTGAGTAGATCGTATTTCAAAGAGAGATGTTTTCTTCATTTTATATTGGCTATCAACCGTTGTCAGAGGTTACATCTTTTAAACAACTGAAGAGACTTTCAGGGCAGATACTGTTGGGAAGAGCTCAGAGGAAAGACAATGTCAAGTTTACAAAACAGGGAAGTGTGATAGCTTTGTATTTCCACAACTCAGCTGGATCTCCAATGTAAAATTAACTGAGTGAAGCACAGGACAAGTTCAGTCTAGGCAGCACTTTTAGTCAGAACCTGAGAATTGATCATGGCCTTTCCCTTGTAGCTGTATACATTTACATTTTCAAAGAAGGCTTTATTTTATCAAAGCCTGAGCAACCAGCCTCTCCTGTTTCAGTTTTAAGTTGTATTTTCTAATGTTTATTTTTGTTCGTTTTATTCTCTTTCAACTGGTTTTATCCTGGTGAGAGGTGGAACTTGGATTTGAGGAAGAGCATGCATGATTACTGATTCTTTCCTGCTTTCTGAAGAAAATCAGACTTACATATTTAGTGTTATGACTCTTTTTCTGTCTGTGCACCCACAATAACATTTAAAAATATTGGTCAATTCAAATAAACCTGACAGGCATGAATGGCCTCAAGGATGTTAAAAACCTGTAATTCTAATGAAAATGAGTAGATGGTTAGAAAAGAGCCATTATTAGTACAAGACAGAAGTTCTTAATGCCCAAACATGAACAAACTCCACCTAGGTCTCACATCTTACCAGCCAACCCAGAAGTAATTATGAAACACATATCCACAACAAAGTTGTTTTTCATGCTACTCCTGAGACTATTTAAATCCTAGACTTTTACATTAATACACCTATCAGCCATGGAACACATAATTCTGTTTTTCATGGATTTCTCAAGTCTTTTCCTAAAGCCCTAGCAGCTGTCACCATTGGTACATTTGAAAACATCTCTCTTGATCTTATTTCCTAGGCAACCTCCTACAAAGGTGAAGAATAGTCTCCGCCAGAAATCAACAAGCAATTCATTTGTTCTCTAGCAGTTTTTCTCAATGTGCACGATCTGGACTTCTACACTGTTCTGTGTCCTGGGGTGTGGATTCACTGAAAAGCAAATATTTTTGAATCCAAAACTACTTAAATATAGTAATGAAAAAAAAAACCACAAAACTTAAAATGGCTAACTTGTTTCCATATGACCAAAACCACATCTCCCCCAAAATCTTGTTTCAAACGAATGTCATTAATATAAAATTGCAGGATATGGGCAAGGCTATACAGTAGTCTGCATTACAGTCAATAAAAGCCTTTGCCATGTTTGTGGTATTTTCTTAGAAAATAATATAAACACTATTTCTGGCAATTTGCCACTTATTGAGAATTCCAGAAAAGTAACTGAAAGGTTCTTAGTGCCTGCCTAATGCCATTCAGAAAAACAAAATAAAATGAAGCAGTGAGTTGCTAAAGTAAATTCTTAAAGTATTTTAGATATACCTTTCTAAGTAAAAACAGTACTACCACTTTTGGAGACCCTTAGAAAGTAGACTTGCTGGGTCCATGCAGCCCACTTGTCACAGGCAAGACAACAACAACAACTCAGAGTGCACTGGGTACTAGCTCTTATTTAGCAATCAACAAGACTCAAGTTATTACACAACTTGATTATCTCACACATTCACTTGCTCACGCTGCCTCCAACGCTATGTTTCCTAAGTCCCTTCCCCTCAAGGATTTTGCTACTGGTCAGGAATGGCTGGTCAAAATGTTAAGATTTCATGCTGGGTATCTGCTCACAGTTATGAGTCTCAGGTGTTACTGCCAAGGTTTGTGGGTCTCCCTAGTTCTTCTCCGTTTCCAGGACCTTCCCTCCAGCCTCAAGTTTTCTTCATCTAAATACTCTATTTACAGAAACACAGCATGTGATCAAGCTCTTAATGCTTATCCTGCCTCATGTCTTTTTGCTAGTTTGAGGATTCAGTGTGTCACCCCTGCTTAGTCCAGGTGTCATTAAAGTTTACAACTAACCTCTACTGGATGTAGCTAGCGATTGGCAGGCTTCAACTTCAGAATTTTGTACACTCATCTTTAACTTCCCCCCAAGAAGCCAAAAGCCCTACTACCTGTCAGCGTTCATGATCTTACTTTTTACTTGCCACACCATTACACTTCCAAGTAGAGGTTCCGAAAGGACAGAATAGCCAACTTTCCTAGTTCAAAAGAAAAGTTCAAGAGCAGGACATCCTGCTTTGTAAAAAAAAACAACAACAAAAAACTCCACCAAAGCGATCTACAATGAATACGGGCATAATCAGTACCTGAAACACAGAAATGTGAATATTAGATAATAAAATCAAATGCTTTGACAAATGACCAAGACAATCTGTAATGTTCCAAAACAGAAAGTAAAGATGCGATATTAAGAAAGATTAACTTTTGCTCAGACAAAACTTTGTACCTGTCTTTGAGGGAATTTCAGTATAGTTTTCTAGTTATGGAATAATCCCTAGAAGTCACAAATTATATAGTGCAAATAAGTAGTCAATGCTTAAGCATTTAAAAATAAGAACAGTCCTGGACTGGGATATAGGATATGCATTTATTAGTAGGACATTCAATGTTAGGGTAATATATCTTAGAATATCAGTATCAGAAACAACATTTCATAACACAGTTTAAAGGTTGGAAGGGTCTGGTTAACTGTTGTATTAATTTGATCAGAACATGTATGATATACAATAATTTCTACTAGTTATAAACTGGTTTATTTTCCTCTGAAGAAAGACTGTTTGACAATATGACTGTTCCCTTGTAACATCGTTTGAATACACATTCAGCCATAATTTAAAAATCAACCTTTCTGTGTATCTGCAGGGAAATCTGATTTCTTATTTCTTCTTTGCTACAGAATTTTAGAAATAAACAGAACCCAATGAAGTTAGGACCTGCAGCCTAGCAAAAACTGCAACTATCACAAAGTTGTACTATAAATCACAGAGTGTCAGGAGAGTGATCCTATAACTAATGGTTAGAACTACATAGCCAAGGAAAAATGTAACAAAAAGTATTCCAGGAGGACTGATATTATCTGATTACCTGAAAACATATGGAAAACTACCAAAACCTTCCTAAAAAAACTTCACTCACTCTTGCAATGTATTAAATATCTAGCTTTTCACCCTCAGCTTTTTGTCTTGTCTCAATTTTACTCAAAAATCTACTACAACACTTCATTATACCTTCACTGTTAACCAAAATGACAAACAGATGTTATCATCATACTGAAGACACTTAATACCATCCTAAACTTCTCTTCTCATAGGCTCCTGTGTATCCTTAAAACATGAGGTAAGGAGACAAGATAAAATAGTTAACCACAATATAAAACTTCAGGACAGAATTCAATTGCCCAATATTATAATCTCCAATGTCTCATAAAGAAACTAATGGACCTATTCAAGAAGAACTCACAAATTTCTGCTAACAAAGTCAACAGCTGTTAATAAAGGATGTTGGAGAGAAATAGCGAGTGATACTTCACAATGGATGCTGATCATCATCAAGAACAATTCACAAATTGTTAATGCAGAAGCCTGTGTTTAATGTTCTTGTCTGAACTAAACCCATCAAAAGTTAAAGATGTGTGATGTATCCATATATATTTGGAAGCAAACTGAAAGCTTAGCACATGCAGCTCCCAAGAGATTACTTATTGAATGGAATCTGCAAAAAAACTTCCTGAAGAAAAACAAATTTTAAACCTTTTTGAAGAGACTACATGACAGCCTCTACCTATGTACCCACCAATTCTCACGGGTTTTCAAAAACCCAAGAAACATGCAAAAGTAGGCCACTGCAAAACTGACTTGCTACATAATCTTCAAGATACCCCATGCTAAAAACAAAGCCAAAAGTAAGGGGAAGATGTTTAAAAATCTAAGTGCTAAGGGAAAGTATATACACAATGTCAAGTATAATTCTACCCATTCAGTGGTAAAGAATGATGAGGAAGAGCCATATAAATTATTTGTGCATATAGATGCATTTTGAAATAGCTATGCTTCAGAAAAAAAAGATTGAGGAATTAAGGAATAATATAGTCAATGTACAAAACCAGAAAAAAGTTGATGAAATATTACGTTCTATTGAAAAAGGAGTAAAATCATAACCTCAACATAAAGCTACTTTACTTCACGTGACTTCATGTTTGAAAAGAACACGCTGAGGCCACACAAAAGACTGAAGCACCTTGAATTCATCTACCTCAACAATAATTAAGACATTTACTGATAGATTACAGTTACAGCTGCTTTCACTTTTTAAAAGGGTCCTACAATAAAGAGTCAAGAAAAAGAAGAAATAAAAAGTGTATAAACATATTCAAGTTCAAGAAAGATTATTTGAAAATATTATGTTCAAAGATTTCAAATACCTGTAATAGAAAATTATTTTGGTTGCAGTATAATCTAGCTTCATTCCACCAATACTACTCTCTTCCTTACAAAGTCAATGTTAGCTCTAATTTGATGGGAAACGTATTTACAGGAGAAATTTTTATCGATCGTAAAATATTCCTTAGCAGCTCAGAGATAGTGGGCTTATAGATAACTCCATAGAGACTTTTGCAGGGTAGTTGAGAAATTGTACGCAGAAGATTTCCATAAACAATAACTCTGATAGAGAAGCTTTTCAAATGGAAAAGCCTCAGGGATCTATTTTTAGGCTGCTTTTTTTTTATTATTCCTTTTTCTTTGATGTTTTGTTTATTAAATTTTTAAGACAAAGGAACAAGAAAGGGCAGACATCATAAGTACCAAGAAATATATAATTATTAGATCAATAAACGATTCAGCAATTCTTAGAGGACATTCAAATAGCCTTCGACAATAAAAAGACTACATTATATATGAAATACTAATCTTAAGAGATAGTTAACATTCCAGGCAAATACAAGCATAATGGTAATGTTGATTTAGCTCTCTTAATTTTGTTCAAAATTACCTCCACAGATCTTAGACCTAAAGAATAGTAAAGAGAACAAAAGCAGCACACAACAAAGAAATGTACTTAAAAGGAACAGTAATAAATAAAATAAAAACTGGAAAACTGAACAGATAATAAATGAATAAGTAAGTAGAATGGCAGTATTCTGTCAGCCTCCCACTAAGCAAACACTGACTCTGAAATCTGATATATAATATCATTTAATGCAAACAATATATAAAAAATTTACTGTCAATCATCTTGTATTATCATCTCTATGGTGTAGGACTGCATTGAAAGAAATCAAATATTATCTATATTTCAAGACCTTGTCACTTATTTGTTATTTCATCTCTTCTGAAGAAGTGCTCTAAAACCAAGAACCATTCAAGGTGGGCAGCAACATTTCCATATTTTTAGAAAGGTAGTAACATTTTGCAACATAACTGAATTCGTAGTAAATTTGGCCTGGTGCACCCCTGCACTACCATACCTATTCCATTTTATTGGAATACCCTCTCAAAATTTTTGCCTGCATGAAAAGAACAACTAAATGTTAAGTATCTGTTAGGTAAGTGCATGCGTCCCTTTTTCTGCGAAATGAAATTTTGCAGAAATTTTGCAGTATGTCCTATACGGCCTTCAATTATGTATTATGACATCTTTGATCTAGGTTATTGGCAGTGTCAAGTCTAACTTTAACAAGGTGTAAAGAAGGATAACCAGCAATGAGGTGATTCTAAAATGAAATTAATATCAAAAGGGATTTTTATGTCACCTCCTAGACTACAGAAAAAATAAATGTGAATGTTCTTTTTTTGTCATGGGTCCAATACTTTGGCACCATATAGTGCAGATCAAAAAAAGAATTTTCAAGAGGGCAAATTGCTCTGCAAAACATTCTGCTCACAATCACCCGTAACAAAACTGTATATTTAAATATCCCTCAGGTGGCATGGGAGAAGTTGGAGTTCTAAGACAAAAATCAGTTTTGTAAATTTGTACCTAAAAAAACACTTTTGTACCACTGTAAGCAATTAATTACCCAGTCTGGTAAGACAGTTCATAATTTTTTTAAAACTTATATTAGTCTACCTGTATTTTAAGTATATGTCTATCATAGCCTTCATTTGATTTACTCTATCACTTCAAAAAGCCTAAATTGAAAATGAAGCCATTTTTCTGAGTCAGTTCTGCTAACCTGATAAAATCCCCTAAGAATTGCAAGATTTTTTTTATTATAATAATGTGAAAATTTCAGAAAGACTGAATATATTACACTGTTTGTTACTCTGCTGAAACTGAGGCATGTGTACTTAACCTTCAAAGTGATCAAGTCAGCACTGAGAATTTCCTCCTCTATGAAAAATTCTTTTCATTTAAAATTGCTCATTACATTGTGAACTGTATCTAAATTATTTTAAAAAACAAAGTTCCTAATCCAAAATCCTGTGTTTCCTAGGCAAAGCAGAGACTATTTTGAAAATACAATTTAGAAACTGACGAAAAAAAGTTTAACATGTTGCCTGTATTAACAGGGAACGAAATTCAATTACTTAATCTTATGTCCTTATGTAATTTGAGGAATTTGTTTCAAGTGTATTAAAGAAATAAGACAGAATCAGAAAAGATTCATGACATTTTTATAATGTGACAAAGATCTAAAAATTTTAGTCAAAGTGAGGAATAAAAGCAATTACGGAATTTTGACCTGTAAGAGAGTCCAATATAATTCTATCATAAACTCCTAGCATTTAAAACAGAAAACAACTGATGCATTAAGGAATCTACAGTGCTAGAGCTGTGATTTCCAGTGCACTAGATGTCCTGAATTT
>NW_009623705.1:46018-50998 GCF_000690535.1 Cariama cristata
GAATGCTGTTCAAAATAGTGGTCTCATATCAATGACATTTAGAACTTTTGAGTGTAATAAATCTTTGAATACTATGCATAAAAGCCTATTATGGTACTAATATGGGTAATATATAATGGAAAAGACAATATATATCTAATTAAAATCAAATCAAAAGAATACCCGTTTACTCTTGTGAGAGCCATCTGTTATGCATATTAATGTTATAGAATAGATTACACTAATGCTGCAAAAGCAATTTACTTTTTTTTAAAGATCTTTAAAACACTATCATGCATTATTAAACCACGCACAATTTATTTCTGGTTGCTTTTGTAATTATGTGAAATTAGAAAAGAAGATTTAGCAATTGACAAGTTATGACTACCTGATGTACTGACAAAGCAGATGAAATATGTCAAACAGATGTTGACACAAACACGGTGATCTGTAAGGTTTATGAAGGGTGACAAATATGAGTGGTTTTAATATATATACACACATGCATCTATATATGTTTAAGTGACAGTAATCTGAAACAGAATACCCATAAATCACATACCTCTATATTTGTGTTATCAAAATTTTAAAAAATAATTTCATACTTCCGTGTTCTGTCTTATAAAGGAATGAGAAAATAACAACTGATACAGATACATAGTCAAAGTCAGCAAATGTGGTTTGCATAATTTTATAATTTTTATTTAGAGTTTTGAAAGGTAATCATTGGCAATATTCTTGGGTTTTCTTTACTCTCAAAAAATTGTGAGCAAATTGTAGTCCTCATAAAAATAAAGTTTCAAAAAACATGACCTCACAAGAAAGAGAGCAAATATCTTTCTATCATTTTTCATCAGCTTCAGCCTGCATTATATGCCTTCTATCTAGTCTGGTGTCTTTACAGAAAAGATAAAGGAACATGAAAACTCATGTAGTAATTTTGGACCAAATCACATTGTGCAGCAAGCAGTGGTAGTTGACAGCTAATTCTCCCTTTCTCTGACGAGCTTTGCTGAATCATTGTTTGGAGTGTGTGGATGTCAGCAGGCTGCTTAGGGATTTATCTCAGCTGTAAGTGGTTAAAGGGCAAGTCTGAGCCCTATAACCTGTAGGTATAAATTAACCACCTCCACCTTGTCAAAGGCAGAGTGCTGGCTACTGGGAATGGTGCAGGGTTTGGTAGACTGCAAATGGGACTCTACTAGGCTATTCCTTTTTTAGGAAACCTAGCTGAGCATGGGATGGTGAACTGTAAGGAAGCATTCTGTTATTTCTCCAGCCTGCCCCTTCCCAAACATGCATGCTCTCTGTGTCCAGCTGCCTGCTGGTTAAGTGCCACAGTACCCATAGCATTCCTGGCCCTCTCATCAGTGTCAGTGTGCCGTGGCCCAGGTTGGTTTGAACCGAAAGTGGAGCCTGGTGATTGAGAAAGTAGAAAACGTTGTATACTGTAGCATTGTTTCAAAATGGAGTTAGTCCAGGCTCACATCTGAACCTGGGAGCGCAGAAGCACACCCAGATATGCTAATGTAAAAAAATATTACGTGTAATTATAAGAGACCAAATATGCAAACATATACATTATAACTTGTCTAAGTAGAAAAATAGGATTAAACCATCAAAGTCATTCCCACCAGTGTCCTTTGAATCCAGTTCTTCACAAGCGGTTTCTTTGCTAACCCAGCGCATTGAGATCTTTTACCTTCCAGGAGTTAAATTAAAAAGATAAGCAAATGTAAAACCCAGTCTTAGAAGCAAGTTGCTTTTACTGGACCAAAGACTTTCATTCTGCAGCATGTGATTCATCACATTTCTCAAACGTTGTCCGAAGTTTCAAGTGGATATATTGCTGTTCTAGAGGTGTGCTTTTGCAACCAGAAAGTATGCAGTATTGTCCATATTGAATTTTATCAGATTTTAAGGTATCTTTTCGTCCTAAGGAAAAGATACTGCAGCTGTAGAGTGGATAGTCAATGAGTGATGTGAATGGATCTGCCTAATACAAAATATTCAATCTTGACTCCCAAGAAATTCCATTGCTAAAAGTTTTCTTGGGAATTAAAGCAGCCATGGAAAATAGGGCCAAGTTTCATGGTGTTAAATTGATGATGACGTTAAACTACACAGTCAATATTAGTGTGCTGAAAACGTGTGTACTTAGTAATGAAGTGTAACTTCAGTGCAAATGTGAAGTTCTGATCTTGTGCCAAATTAGTATATTTTGCCTTTAGAGGTAAATGATAGTATAAATAATAAAATCATAAGTTGACATTGATATTCTGCACATGAGAGTGGTGGAAAATACTATCTGTTTTATCAGGAAAATACAGTATATTTTATCAGTTGCCTACGATGTATAACCCGCACCTAATACCTCAAATAAAAAAATTATCTTTGTTCTGTATTTAAAACAGTTGTTTCATTTTTAGTAGGTCTGGTTTTGTACTGTTCTAAAATCTGAAAATTCATAACTCTTAGGTACTTTTCAAGGTTAGGCTTCTGGAAATTATTTTCTATATCTAGCGTTATATCCTGTATTAATATAGCTTAATTTCAGTTGTCTAAACAAGAGTCCTGAACATGAACATGCTGGCTTTGGTCGGTCCTTCTGTAGGCATGAGCTTTTAAGGCAGATGGTCTTTGGCTGAATCCTTCTCTAGAGCTGATGACAGAGTCAGTTACCTTAAGTATGATAGGTGAGTGCAGGGAGGTGACGAGAGCATAGCCCATTTATTCAACACACCTCTTAGAAATTGGGTTTGTGTCCTAATATTCCTCTTATCTTTTCTCTGGAAAATGACCATAAAGAGGTCATGATATGACTGCAGAAACAACTTACAATATGTATTAATTGCAGAAGTTGCAGTCCTCCCTCGCCCTCCTCCCTCAAATCCTTTATTCTTTTGAGAATATTTTCCTAAAGTATTTTCTCATCTTTAGCCATAATGATGAAGTAACACTTGTGTCCATAATAAAGTATGACCAAGGATTGATTACAGAAGATCATGATTTTTCCGACTAGAAGAAATAGCATTTTAATGGAGAAGAAATACCCAGGTATTGCAATGCTTCTGCAGACAAAATCTGTATATTCAGGAGAAAGAATGACCCAGACTTAAAACTCTGAATATAACCAAGGTAACTAGCTTACAGATAGTTAATTCAAGCAGTTACTTTCTCATTTTAAACTCTGCCATAACATGCCAGTTGGTTACCAATCTTTCCAGTAAGGAAACATAAATCCCTTACATTTCATTGAAAAAATAACTTAGTTATAAAACAGAAAATCAAAGAAATTAAATTTTTTAGCAATCATTTGCAGTACATATCTTGTATTACTAAAAAAAATGGTGTTCAAAGAAATACTACTTAGGCCTCTCACAGCAGAAGTTTTGAATTCGGCACGGGGGAGATCTATCTTCTCAGGCTGTCTGTAGACTTAGGCAAATGTTACTGCTTTGATTACATGCAAGATTTTCATTCCTGAACAAACACACACACAAATAAAACCAATGCTTTTTCTGGTGCAAGAATGTTCATATCAGTAGAGTGGTTTACAGAGTGATCTACCTGTTATCCTGGTACAACTCCTCATGTTTTCCTTCATTTCAAGAAATAGCTTCTTTGCAGTTATACTTTAAATCTGCTGCACAAAGACACAGTATTAACGGAAAAAAAATCTTCTTACACAACAAAAAGAACATGCATACAAGATGCTAGGCAAATATATTTATATTTTTATTTACATTTATTTTAACCTATACTTATGCATGTTTTCTGTACAGAAAAGCTCTGCTTCATATTTTCAAATACAGTTTTCTTCTGCTTAGTCTAGACACTTATTAGTTTTGAAGTAAATTTAACATAGTTACATGATCACTAGATACAGATCCTGTAATACCTTAAGGACACCCTTAGAAATAGAGTATAAGTTATAACATTCTGGTCTAAGTTTATTGTTGTTTCAGTCTTGTGTTTTACATTTTGCAGAGACAGTTATGAAGCATTCTAGTCATTATTGTTTTCTCTCACTGTTGAGAGCAATGTATTAATCTTTATTATTCAGGGATATACATCAGAACAGGAGATGGCATCAGCAATCCCTGTACCAGGAAACATATCCTTCAAAGCTGCTGATATTTGTAAAGAAATCTTCCTGTGTCACTTCACCATAAATATGGAGCATTTTGTCTTCTATGATAGGAAGCTAGTAGAATTTTTAAGACAGAATTTTTAACGCCCTTAGATACAGACAATTAGTATCTCTCTTAAATTCCTAGTAAGCAGTGTACCGAATGGACCAGTAACTTTACATTTTACGAGCGTTTTTCTTTACGTAGTCAGTGACTGCACAGGAGACAAGACTTTAAGAGGTTTTAAAAGTGAAGAATTATGTGGCACGAAAGGAGAAGGGGATTAATAAAGAACGAATACTGACTCCCTCTTCTGTCTTTTTGACTCTCCTGGCCATGTTAGAGGGATGCATGAGGTAATCTAGCTCTGCAGCTATTTTTTCTCTTCTCCAACAGTTTTCAGAAAGACAAGTTTCCTGAAAGACAACGTATAATTTTGTGAGTATTCATTTTTCTCTGCTATTAAATATTCCCATATTCCTACTGTTTAAAATTCAAGTATTTTTTTGGTTCGTCAAGTTAAGAATCCAAAATTACAAGTCAATTCTGAAAAATTTGACCTGAAAGCACTTTTTAGAAACACTTGTAATTAAAGATGTAGCTTAGAGGATGAACAAATTTATAATCAATTCCAGAATTGTTTTATAGGAAATGAAAAAACAAAACAAAACTTTCCTGAAGTTTTGAAAAATGGCATAATTTATTTAGGAATTTTGACTCATGTAATTACTTTAAATCACAAGCAATGCATTACTCATGCTACATAAAGTAATTGTGGAATTAGTTATTCATTACTTACTGAAGTGATGTTTAAAAAAGACAAAACCAAACCACCCTAAGTCAAATTTATCTATTTTTTTAGAAAGAG
>NW_009623705.1:51029-54151 GCF_000690535.1 Cariama cristata
ATAGAGTGGACAGGAATAAAGTTGTCGGCTTTAATTCCTTTAAATATTCCTTAAAAGAAACTGCTTGTGTTCAGATGCTATCCTTGGGATCATGTGAAAAACAGACAGCAATACCAGTGTCCTCAGCAGCTCTGCAAACAAGCTACCTTAGATTCACTATGGTATCTAAAATTGTCCCACAGATACACTCTTTTTCTGGAGGTCACAGCTTCAGCAGAGGCAGTGTTATGGTGGGTCACCTCTCTGACCTGGCCACCCAACTTCCTAATTCTTCCAGCTGCTGAAGTTCAGTCTCATATCACCGATGGGAGGCCACAGAGAAAACAATTTCATTTCTATCTGAATTTTTCTAGAGGTTTGTCACTGCTCGGTATGGGCTAGGGTCAGGACAACTGGAATCTTGAATGTGACAGCTGGATGAGAGACACTGCTGGATCACCGGGAGAGATGGGCTTTTCTTGTAGATCACATTTTGCAGGAGCATGGTTGAGTGCCCCAAATACCTGGATTCATCCTATCCAATTCTAACTGTTTATCTGACGAAATATGTTATCTTTAATAATTTTTTTTCCCCCTGTTTTATGCTCTTAGACCAACAGGGCTATGTGACTTTATCATTAATTGTAGTGAAGCTTATGTCTGGAGACTCCCTCCTTGTTCATCGGAGACAAATAGAAACATGATTTCTTGATCTTTGAACTTCCCTCTAATGATACGTCTTTACTGACTGTACAGATAAGCACAAATACCTAAATTCCTACAGGAGAACCATTTAATGGTGGCTTAGATTTAGTTGATTAAAAGAATATTAATAACTCAGGTGTTTAAGTTAGTAAAAATAGAGAGAAGATGGCATGACTCTTAAACTGCTATCTACCTTCAGATGTTGCAGCAGCATCAGGCCACAGTGCAGCAGTCAGCTTCCTCTGCCGTAGATTAAATCAGATTGAGCAACCCGTGGGTTCTCTTAACTCTTGCAAGGGAAACCAGCATTTAGGTGCACTCCTTAAATGCACAATAAACTTTCCCCTCCCTCTCTTCCCTAAAAGATAAGTGGAAGACAAGCAGTTTGTGGCACAGCTGATACAACTGAAAATTGCCACATCATTCTCAACAGCTCTCATGTTTGAAGGCAATAAACACAAGAATCTATGTACTGTTTACTCTTACTTGCTCTGGGGATGAAGGTAGTAAATGGTATGCAATGCCCAATTAGTATGTCAGTAACTATTCTCATACTTTTTCCTTTCTGACATATGGTAAAGAAAAGAGACAGACAGTGGATTGAAGTACATTCTTGAAACCTGAGAGTAAACAAGAGGATTCAGTGTTTTGTACTTTAAGCACTTCCTTAAGACAATGTAATGTAATATATTGGAGACTTTTCTGATTTTGAAACGAAATATTAAATATGGATCCACTGCATCTTGTATAAAAAAAGGGTGATTTTTCAGTAATAGCCTGAAATAAAAGTTCTCTACTATTAAGACACAACAACATCCAAATATTTTCAGCTTGATTTCTGGAAATATCTATCCTAATACAGCAAGTTTTCCTTAAGGAGGAAGCTTATGGACAAAAAAGGAGGGGGAAATAAGGATGAGGGCCTTTACTTCGAACTCCTGGTTCAGCTAATTTCAGTGTTTGTTAAAAAGAAGAAAAAAAAGAAAAAATAGAAAAAAAATAATAAAATGTTTCCTGCAGAAATACAAAGGAGATGCAAATAACGTGGAGGAAGACCACAGACTTATTTATGAGGAAAGTCTGACACAATGGGCTCTGAGAAGTTTGGAAAAAGGACTATTATGTTGCTTATGCAAACCCATATTGTGTGATTTCCCCTCAAACAGTGAAGTTTTTCTTTACTGCTGTGCTTTGGGGAATAAAGATGAAAAGCTAGTAACAATTTGGCTGCATGTCTTTAATAAAATCCAGGTTTTCCTTTGAGGTCACTAAAAGAAGCACAATTTCTAATTCATGTTTTAACAAATCCATAATGCATCAGTAGACTCACCTTCTTGCCTAGGAGAATACCACAGAAAAATCATGCTGTGGGTGCAAAAAGAAGTGCTACGGATGCACATCACTATGAATAAGTGGATGAATAGAAAAACTAGTTTTTAGAAACTTCTGATTCCTGTTTCCTGACCTATCTGCATGTTTGTATTACCCAGTCATTGGGAAGAAGAAAAAAAAGACAAAAATTGTTCTGGGAGTAGGAATTAGACTTGAAGTCTCCCTGCTTCCTTCTGGTTTGCTTCCTTTTTGGTCTCAGAAGTTTTGTGAGCTGGCTTCCGGAGGAGAGGTGGCAGGTCTGCCCATCCAAACTGCCCCGAGGCTTGGTGTTGGGACCAGCTTGGCAGGGCTGGCATGGAAGAGACCTGGCACACATTCACATCTCCCACTGCCTTTAGGTACCACTAGGACAATAGTCCATCCAGTTTAATACTGTACTTTGTATTGGTCGTGAGGTTGCTGTATATGTTAGGCTTGATAAATTCAGTTAAGCACCAGTTTGCCTGGATTAGATCTGACAAAGATGTGAGCTAGTGTGCCAGCTGGGCACTTTCTTATTTACAAGAAACTTTGTATTCAAATTGCAGACCAGTTGGGTTGTTTGCTTAGGTGGCAACTCAAGTACAGGCTGCATTGAACTCCTAGATTTAAGCACCACATTCCTTGGTGAAAGTGTTTTACATCCTCTTGCTTTTGTTTTACAGAAATATAACATATTTAGGGATGAAGTACAGTTGAAGGAGAGGCCATACAGTGTAGTAAACATTGAAAAGATTTGGAAATTCAAATAAGAAATACAGTGACCAAAATGCTGTTTTCTATTTTAGTTTTTTTTAGTGACAGCTTTCAGACAAGAGTGGAGCAGTGAATGTGAAATTATTCTTGAACAAATAATTAACAACACAACAAGCAAATACAATTGGTTCAATCAAAACAATGCAGATGAATATGGTGGTAGACAATTAAATTGCTTCTGAAGTAGAAAAGCAGTATATTTAAATACTGATGTGATTGCTGAGATAATTTCCTTTTTTATTTATTTTATAGGATGAATGGACCTCATAAGTTTAATACATTTTGAGACTTTTAAAGGTTTTACTTCTATT
>NW_009623705.1:54182-55847 GCF_000690535.1 Cariama cristata
TTTAAATAGAAGCAACATGTTTGGGAGAAACTACTGTACATTTTATAGTTTCAAATCTGTACCACTTTCACTGAAGATCTGGATTACTGTATGTTAATCTATGAAAGAAGAAATATGTTATTGAGTTTACCAATTGCTATTCTCCATTATATACATGTGGCGATACACAAACTGTTAAACACTCAATTTAAGAAGTATATGTGGTTTAACTATTAAAATTGTTCATATGCACAAACGCCATCTGAGTACAAAAAAATAAGGGGATAGTGTGCTAACTATGCAATCCAGAAGATGACTGTGAATTTATTGCAGGGTGGATTGTCAAGAAACAAATATTGGATTTATCAAAGCAGATCTCTTGAAAAAATATAGGCAATGCAGATCCCATGTTTGCACGGCTAGCAAATTTCCACAGTAGCTTGGACTAATCTGAACACTGACTGCCATTGTCACCTTAACATGTCCTCTCTTGACTTATATCCGCTCCTTATCTGACTCCACTAGAACGTATTTAAGCTCACACATTTAAGACAATGTAACAAAATTATTTTTTACTAGGCAGTATGGCCCAGAATTCGACATGATCCAAAACCAGCACAGGAGAAGGACGGAAATGTCCCCAGGGATGCAGGAAAGGCTCAGATTGCAGCAGCCAGTATTTTCATTGATGTACGCTGCCACTACAGCCTTGGAGGTTTAGGTCCATGCAATGGGCACTCATGTGAAAATACATTTAGCCATCCTAACTAAGTCGAGGTATGATGGGACTTGTTTCAACCACATGTACCACTGCAGGATGCTCTCTAAAGAAAACTAAAGGGCTTTTCACCTTAAAAAGCCCATTACTATAAGAATCCCAAATGGCGTAATTGTAGTTTCTTTTCTTAAACAGCAGGGAATCAAGATAAGTAGGAAAGACAAAGCAAAAATAAGAGATGTTTCTAATCAGCTTTTAGAATCATAGAATTACAGAATTATTTAGTTTGCAAAAGACCTTTACGATCATCAAGTCCAATCATTAACCTAGCACTGCCAAGCCCACCACAAAGCCATGTCCCTAAGCACCACACCTACACATCTTTTAAACACCTTCAGAGGTGGTGACTCCACCACTTCCCTGGGCAGTCTGGTCCAATGCTTAACAATCCTTTCAGTGAAGAAGTTCTTCCTAAAATCCAATCTAAACCTCCCCTGGCACAACTTGAGGCCATTTCCTCTCGTCCTATCGCTCATTACTTGAGAGAAGAGACCAACCCCCACCTGGCTACACCCTCCTTTCAGGTGGTTGTAGAGAGCGATCAGGTCTCCCCTCAGCCTCCTCTTCTCCAGACCAAACCCCCCCAGCTCCCTCAGCCGCTCCCCATCAGACTTGTGCTCCAGACCCTTCACCACCTTCGTTGCCCTTCTCTGGACTCGCTCCAGCACCTCAAGGGCTTTCTTGTAGTGAGGGGCCCAAAACTGAACACAGCACTCGAGGTGCGGCCTCACCAGTGCCGAGTACAGGGGGACGATCACTGCCCTGGTCCTGTTGGACACACCATTTCTCACACAAGCCAGGATGCTGTTGACCTTCTTGCCCACCTGGCCACACTGCTGGCTCCTATTCGGCTGGCTGTCAATCAGCACCCCCAGGTCTTTTTCCACTGGGCAGCTTTCCCGCCACTC
>NW_009623705.1:55907-65907 GCF_000690535.1 Cariama cristata
GCAGGACCCAGCACTTGGCCTTGTTGAACCTCATACACCTGGCCTCTACCCATCAATCCAGCCTGTCCAACTCCCTCTGTAGACCCTTCCTACCCTCCAGCAGACCAACACTCCCACCCAACTTGGAGACATCTGCAAACTGACTGAGGGTGCACTTGATTCCCTCATCCAGATCTTTGATAAAGATGTTAAACAGAACTGGCCTGAACACCAAGCCCTGAGGAACACCACTTGTGATCGGCCACCAACTGAATTTAACTCCATTCACCACCACTCTTTGGGCTCAGCCATCCAGTCAGTTTTTTACGCAGCAAAGAGTACGCCTGTCCAAGACACGAGCAGCCAGTTTCTTCAGAAGAATGCTGTAGTAAATCATGCCAAAGGCTTTACTAAAGTCCAGATAAACAACATCCTCAACCTTTCCCTCATCCACTGAGCGCGTCACCTTGTCATAGAAGGAGATCAGGTCAGTCAGCCAGGATCCAGTTTTCATAAACCCCTGCTGACTGGACCTGATCACCTGGTTGTACTGTACGTGCCGTGTGATGGCACTTAGGATGATCTGCTCCATAACCTTCCCCAGCACTGAGGTCAGGATGACAGACCTGGAGGTCCCCGGGTCCTCCTTATGGCCCTTCTTGTAGATGGGCATCACATTTCCTAACTTCCAGTCAACTGGGACCTCCCTGGTTAGCCAGGACTGCTCATAAACGATAGACATTGGTGTGCTTCCTCCAGGCTTGTCTCTAGTGAGGTTGGTTATATCCCTTTCTCCCTCCAAATCTAGTTAAAAGCTCTTTCAGTGATCTCTGCTAACTCACGTACAAAGATCTTTTTCCCCCTTTGAGGCAGATGTACCCCATCTGTTGCCAGCAGGCCTGATGTCATGTAGACTGACCTGTGACCAAAACTCCCAATATTCTGCTGGTAACCCCAAATTCTGCTGATTTTCTTGCTCATTGAGCCCTTACAGGAAGGCTTCTTTCCAGGCTTGATTTCTAGGCCTTGTCTGTGAACGTCATTCCAATTTGCAGCTAACTCCACCAAAATCCCTTTGGTCCCTCCCGAGGGAGCTTCCTTTCTCTGAGGCTTGGCTGGCTGCCCTGCTCCTTGCAGCAGTTTCCATCTCTGTCTGACCCGCAGATTTGCAGCTTTATGCAATGAGTATGCTGCCCACCAGAAACTGTGCTGCTGTGAACTTTCTCTCTGACCATCTTTTCAGGGCATAAAAAGTTTCCCCAAAAGGAAGAATCATCTTCCCTGTTCTTCCAGAGTTTGTGATCTTTCTCAGTCACTCCCATAAAGGAACAATTATTATCAGAAAGAGTAAAACAAAAGACAAGATAGTGTATTTTTGTTATAGAATAGCACATTCGCAGATTTCCCAGTGGGAAATTGCCAGGAATGGATGATGGCAATGTATAGAAGCACCCCAGGTTACAGCACTTTTTTTCTGAAGACTGTGAGATCTGTTTTACTAGGACTGATTCTCAGGTCCGTATCAGAATGGACAGTTGTTATACTTTCTACTTTCTCAAAGAAATTTAGAACAAAATCTTAGTGCCTTTAAAAACTTGGATTCCTGTGAAACGTCAAAGCTCAGTTAATTGAGGCACATCTTCAAAACTGTATTTTTAAATTACAAAAATGCTATAGGCTAACTAAAATATCTCCTCTACCTTATTAAAAGTTACAGGGAAAAAAGATGTAATGGTATACAAAAATATTAAAAACGACAAAGCCTTCTATACTTCATTTGGAATAGTTTATGCTAAAGTTACAGGAGAAAATAAAATTGTCCTAATTTACATTATTCTACTTATTTAGGAATCCTTGAACACTTGGGAAGTCTTTGCTTCATGCATGCAACATTTAGTCATCTCACGAATACATTTACTCTTCTATCCTCCCATTATTTTCTCCTTCTGTCACCCATGGTTTAAGGGTGTAATTTGCTTCTATCTTAAAACAAATAAAAACTGCTGAAAAAATCTACCATTACACAAGGTACATGGATAAGATTCTAGAACACAAATGCCATGAATCATAAAATATTTAAAGGCATAAAAGTATTCCATTTTAACAATTTAAATAAACCCATAAACATACAATACTGAATCTCAATGGATTCAAACCGCTACTTGCTTAGTATCAATAACTGTAAAAGTGACACATGACATCTGCTGTTTCCTGATTTTCTTTCCCATGATATCTACTCCAGTTTCTAATATGGGAAAAAAGGAAAAAAATCTTTTAAAGCACAATCTTTTCTCTTTCTTTTCATTTCTGTCTAGTTGAAGTGATGAATTTAAATTTAAGAGAGAAACAATAGGCCGTAGGTAGTTACCCTTCAGGTTTACTAAAATACTTTGTTAAATTCAGGGCATTTAGAGCTAAGTAGCACTGCATGAACAGTTTCAGTTATTTAACAGCTTTTAAGGCCTCTGCTTTTCTTGAAGGTTACTAATGCAATATTTGGTTTTACAAACCTGTGTAGAGATTTTTAACATACTTGAAGCTAGTTTTCTTGACCTGTTTCTTGGCAGAAGTGAGTAAAAAAGGACTCCGCACAGTGTTTATAGAAAATATTTGCTGTAATTTTCCATTATTTGATTATTAAAGTAGAAGTTTCATTAGCTGTTCTCCAGCAGCCATAAAAGGTTATTACGGACATCAGAGTGGTGGTCACAGCAGGCCTGGACAGCAGGCAGTAGAGGCTGAATGTACTGGAATAAAGGTTATAACTGAAATTCCTCAATTCCCCCCTCCAATCCCCCTCCCAAAATGCCCAAATATATATACATATATACAATGCATTTCACGTGCTTCCATATTTATGCTGGATATAGAGATGTCTTCAACATCTTCTGAACCAGATTTCATTTTGAGAAGGAATCTGGCTCAAACATCTTTTGATAACTCCCTGTAAACCATTGGTAGCTAACTGAATCCTAACTGTAACCTGAGCAATCATGCTAAATGAAACAACTTCTGTGAAAAATTTAGACCTACCATTGTATGTAGTGTAAAAAAAAATCAAAAAAACCAAGCAAGTAAAGAAATGGGGAAGAAAGTAGTACAAATATCAAGAAAAATCATTTTTCAAGATCAAGAAGGAGTTGGTGTAAATATGACAAATAAAATCAGCCTTTATGCCAACCTGTGCCTCAGACTATATTGTTGCCATTAAAGCCCAATATGGTGGAAAAGTAGGATTTTTTCCCCATTTTTCATGGGGCAAAAGAGCTTCCTTCTGCTGAGCAGATAAAGGAAGAAGGCAGAAGTGTATCTGGACAGGTAAGCATGGGGCAGTTACCTTTTCTCTCAGCAGGGAAGAGTCTTTTTCTAATTAACTTCAAGGTCCTCATTGGCCAACTGACTAGCAGCAACTCCAGCAGAAAATGAATGAAGGGAATAAATGTTTGACTCCATTCCCTTTTCCCTGTAGTGTTGCAGCAGAATAAAATGGCTACCCTGATGTTGCTATGCACGACGTAATTGGAATCACATTGTACTGTAACTCCATAGTGGCTCCCCATAAAACTTGGTTTGTCTGCTGTCACAAATCCATATCAGGGAATCAGCAGCATATAAATTTGTTGTAGTATTTTATTTTGTACACAAGATATATTTATTAAAGTAACTTTGATGTGAAACAATGTAACCAAAAGCAATGTATTAAAAAAGCCATCCTATATGTAAAGGGCACAGAAAAATACCAAAGGTTCCTTTGTTTTAGAAGGAAAATTACTTTCAAAACAGAGTTGGTTGCCTTTAACTCTCTAGTTTAGCTTTTAAGAGATGCAACCAAATATCATTTGTATGGTAGTCCCATTATTGCAGGTACCCTATGAAGGAAATAGAAAGGAAGTACTGTAAATATAGTGGTAATGTGGTAATGTAATGATTTACTTGCAAGGCCCACTGAAAAATTGTTAATGGTAACCACGCCAATGAAGAAAAAAAAGTTGCTTCTCACTAGATTCAAAGGATACATAAATAAATCAACCCCACTATCAAAACAATATTAATTTTTTTAGAATATGTGTTATGTAGAGAAAGAATTTTGATTTAATGTGATTGGAAAACACATAGCACCTTGTGGGTGCTCTTATAATAAATATGAAGAAATAGAATCTAGTTGCGTTCTTACATGAACACTTCTAAAGTTCTACTGACTTGGAAAGGAAAAAAAAAAGGAAAGAAAACAGTGGTATTAAAAGAAGCTGATTCATGTGCCAGTATTCTTAAATGCGTTATAAAGCTACCAGTTAAGAAATAATTTGAAGCAGCAGTCCTATTTAGCATACCATAATTTTTGAGCAAAACACTCTCACTACAGAAACGATCAAACAGTGAGTAGGAAGTGTTGACAAGGTGTAATACAGTATTCTTTATACCCCTCACAAACTTCTTAATGTCAGAGAAAGCCTTTTATATGGGCATATCTATAAAAACACGATTCCATATTGTGATACATGGATCACAGAGCTGTACCAGATCTCATTTTTTGGCCAATATAAGTGTCCTACAAAGGTATTAAGAGCATCTGTTAAAAAAAAACCAAACCAAAACAAAACAAAAAACCACAACAAAACAAACATCAAGAAACAGAATTCATTTTTGTTTTATCTAGGGAATAATATTAACTAGATTTTGTTTCTCTTGAAACAGGATTGTGAACTTATAAACAAAGTTTTATACTTTTTTTTTTTCAGAAGAGATAAATAGTACTCAATTGCTTAAGCATTTAACAATACTTTGTTAAATATTTTCTAACTTTAAAAATACCTTGAAAAAGTTTTTCAATCCTACAAATTTCCATCTTTCTTTACTTTTTTTTTTCATTTCTAAAAATCTTGCAAAAGTCCAAATTCTTCACTTCGTATTTTTAAAACGACCGACTTTCTTTCCTATTTGAGTTAAACCTTCACTAGATAATTTTCAGTACACATATGGAGCTGCTTTCTCTCCCCAGACTTGGAACAGTGCCAGTGTATAAGACTGGGAGCTTTTCCTCTAGAGACAGCTAACATTCATTATCTGAGCATTGGGATATCCCTGCTTCTGCTCTTAACACATTTGGACACATCTTTGTTCATCTGTGATTACTGATAGTAGTTTCACCCTCAGTAATGACTCCTGTTCAATCCAGGAAAGAATATGGAGTAGTGACAAAAGGTTATTTTAAAGGTAGTTTTGAAAGACAAAGAAAAATTCTGTGATGTCTGTGTTTAGCTGTTGGATGTGCTTTCAAGAAAAAAAAAATCACTGTAAACACTTATCATACTCTGCAAAACACAGAAAATAGAATATTTAAAATGTGGACTTACGTCTTTTACTAAATATCAGGGAAGTGATACGGGAATGCCACACAACAATTTTTGCAGTTTCATTTTCTTGTTTGTTCTGTTATTCACAAATTTAGAGCATGAGAAACTGATTTTACTCTTTGCACATGCACACGTCTATACAACAGCTCTCTATTCAAAATACACATTAATGGGCCGTGTACCTCATTCATGAGTATAAATTTTTTCCCAGAGCAATCTATTAAAGAAAAGTAGGTGAGTAAGTTTTATATTTTTGTATACTCTCTAAAAGCAGATCAGACTGAATAAAGTCTAGAAGTGAAAGATGAAGTGACACTGTATGAGTAAGAAGACTGATAATATCAAGATCACTGAGAAGAAAGATATGACTGAATAGTTTCAGATCCTGTTTTTTGGAAAGGAAGTCACATCATATCTTTTTCACCATTATCATCCCTGCCTTCACCTAGAAAATTTCCATTTGATTTAAAATAAAATTCCATTTCTAGTTCCTACTTCTAGTCTTTTCTTGCATGTATTTAGATTCCCAATTTCTAAATTACAGACATACAGTTAAAATATAAATAATGTTATACAGACAAAAATATATATTAATTTCTTTATATAAAATAAGGAAGTGAGGTATCTGTTGTCCTCTTTACACTTATGTTGTTCACAAAGAGTCTGTGCTCCTTGGTCCCAGTAAAAGAACGTGTCATACCTTACTACAAACTCTGGAAGCAAGATGGGGAGAAAACTTGTGAATATTCTAATGATGCTGTCAGCAGGCTTCATGAATCAGAAGACACATTATTTCTTCGTAAATAACTCATCCATCTCATCCTTACCACCATTTTGATAACTTCTGTTTGAGCCCTAACTATCCTCTACCAAGTAAGCCAACCAAAAGACAGCAGAATTATTTCATGCAGCCGGAAAGGCAAAAAAGTAGCTAAATGTTCAATGAATTCAACGGAATTGCTTACCTGGAGCTAGCATATGGAAGGAAAATTATTTTTAAATTTTTTTTTAATAAATGAATTTTTATACTTTTCTTCTGGTTTAGGCTTAGAATACTGAGTAAAACTGAAATACTGAAAATTTCCTCATCAGATTTTACATGTTCTCTACCCCTTTCCTGATGCCGAGATCCATGTTTCTCTGAGTAGGCCACAATTTCCACTTGCTTATATGCAAGATTCTTACCAGTTCCCATATCCACTTTTGTCATGCTAAAGAATCTGAATGAAGTTGACTCATATGTAAACTTATATTTTCATCATCTTTCTTCTAACCACAGTCAACCTTTTTTCCTTTTGTGTAAGCTACTTTGTCACCTAAAAAAAAACACCAAAAAACTCTGTCACAGAACAGGTGGAGTTATTAACAATAATGGTGTCAGTTTAAAAGGGTGGGAAAACTGACAGTTTACTTGATGGCATATTTCTGTTCATCCATCTGTTATTTATTAAAAACACATACAAATTTCCCATACATCACATAACTAATTAGGAACTTGACTAATAAACATTGCTGACAACAATAGGCTTACCACATTCATTTTTTTCTATAATTTGCCATAGTGATCCTTGATGTCCCATATTCAAAGTGAAAATTAAAACAATAATGATAGGAAAGCAATGGATGTGTGCCAGGTCTGCAGGATGGTAGCTGACACAGCAAAAAATAAATTTTTTCAAGGGGAGAAGAGTGAGAAATCTTGGAAGAAAGGAAATGACTGATACTTGCTCCCTATGAACAAGCAGTGAGATGAGTGCCCCAATTCCCTTTTGTAGCAACAGTCGTGCTTACTTTTTGAAAGTGTACCTCTCCTCTTTTAAACTTATTATCTTCAAAGTCAAGGTTTTTATGCCTTTTTCAATTAGATTAAGGAACTTTTGCTTGCAGGTATTTCCTTCTAGTGAGTGTATTTGTGCATAAGTCACCGCACAATCTAGTTTTTGAAAAAGAAAGCAGATTGGATTATATTGTCTAGCATTGTAACATGCTTTCTGCGGTCTTTGAATTAGTTTCCACCTCAATCCCAAACCCTTTCCAATTTTTCTGTCAATCCCACCAATATCTCATATAACAAAATCACTGCCTCCTTTTCCACAACTCCTCTACTTGTGCATCCAAAATGTAAATGTACTCCAAAAGTAACCTGTCACTTTACTTTGTCACCGTGATGTTGCATTAGGTGTTGACATTGAGTTGCTTGTCCATATAACCACTAGATTATTCTTCAAAGCACTGCTTTTCAGGACTCAGTCCCTGTTCTTTAGATATACCAGTTATCACTTCTTCCAGCACAGCTTTATTTTATTTACAGTGACTTTATATGTACTTTCAAATCACTGATAAGGCGACTGGCCCATTTTGTATCCTTGCAAATCCCTGTTACAGCCACTGGTAATCAGTGGTGAGATGTTTTTAGATTTAACATTTAAGCCCATTTGTGTATGTTCTTAACGCTCATTTTTTAGTTAGAGTATCATGTGTTACCTGGTGAAATGGTGCTCAAAGATTTAACATATTAAATCTACCCATATTGCTTGGAAAAAAAATTTCTAATGAGTTTATTTGACTTAAAAGATGTTTTTCTTAAAAGCACATTAATTAGCGTTATTTATAATTCCATTGTATAAACGTTATCAAGATTTTCCTAAACTTACTTGAGGCTAATGCCAAACCAGCTACCTAAGTCAATTTGGTTGCCAATTTTGAATATTGGAGCAAAGTAAACACTGATCTATGTTCGTAGATTTTTTATTTTAATCAGTATTCCAGAGCTTAAAAAAAGTAGACATCAATAACTCTGAGAGGTCTGCCAGCTCTTTTACTACCTTTTGATGCAAATTACTCTAGCCAGCTGATTTAAAAGGTTTATCTCCAGCAGATGTTATTTAACAAACTCTCCAGTTATTGATGGAGCAGAGAATAATTCGTCATTTTCATGTGTTATGAGCCATCATGTTAGTTCTTCCCAAATACAGAAGAAATACTTGTTTAACACTTCTTCTTTCTTCCACTTTATTAGAAGAGTTACCATCTCAATCTGCTAAAAGTATTGATATGCTTTAGAAAGACCTCAGGAATAATCCCAAGAATTGCTGACCAGTGAGTCCTTAGAGTTATTTTCAAATTAATTTAAAAAAATAAGTTATAAACACCTAGATGAGTATGATATGTTAAGAACACACAAGGAAATTGTTCCTAAGGAACTGATTAGTAGTCTTTATTAAAACTAAATGTATCATAATAATAGTGAAACTATTTGACATGAGTTCCTTGAGTTTCCAAAATAGTTTTGATAAACTCCTCATCAAAAGTTACCATGAAAACTAATGGTTACAGGTGAGAGGAAGTGTTTACAGATCTGATACTATCTAGGAAGCAGGAAATAAATATTGGAAAATATCTTTAATTTTCTACAAGGAAGAAATCTGCAGCGGGATGTCCAAGAACCTACGATAGAAATATTATCTAAAGTATGTATTCATACATAGGAAAAAAGGATATGTGAGATGGCACAGGTGTGTGAGACAAGATCTGGCAAGACCCCAACAAATCTAGGCAGGTGAATGGTAAAAGATGACTGCTAAAATTCATTGTAGGCAAATGTTTTTGACTTGTTTTTAATTCTGAATTTCTAAATAAATTATAACCTTTCAAACAGAGTAATAGACTTTATTCTGCACGATGCATAAATTTATATATTTTTAGCATGAACTTGCATTCAAGGCATCATATAAATGATCAGCTTTTCAATGGGTATTGATCAATAAAGCTCAGCTAACTTCAGCAGATCTACACTGATTTATACTACTTTAGTATTTATTTCAAAAAGTTAAATTTTGATTAAAAAGATGTATAAATGAGTATTAAAAATACTACACCAACATTGTTATAATCAATTGTATATACCTTATGTAGGCTGAACTTTGCCCATTCCACCTTTAAAATACACACGTTACAAATAAAGAAAAGGACTGAATAAGATAAACAGAATCATCAAAAGCATGAAAAATGTTGATATGAAATGTAAACCAAGGTTTTCTTCATTTTGTAAAAAAGAAAGAACAATTAAAGACAATGTGAAAGAAACGTATAAATAATGTTTACCCTAATGAATTTCACTGGAATTATTTACAATATTAATATTCTGAAAAGAAGTGTCCACTTAGAGTGATGTGAGGACTTTTTCCTGTAGATTATAAGCAGTGCAATTTAATGCTGCAGTGTAAAATTGACCAACATATAACTTAAAAGACAAATAAATAAGGTCTCTGAAAAATAGTTTCATAGCAATTAAAGATACACAGATTAAGTTTTGTTAGTGTAAATAATGGTATCTCACTTGTGTTATTTAGGAGAAAAGATATAAAATTCTTGATGTTTTTGGACTTCAATCCAGGGCAGGAGATTAGGGTTGATTTACAACTTGTAATATGAAGATGCTTGCTCTTTATATATTTCTGTTTGTTCATGATGTTGTTAATAGTCCTATAGATTCACCTTCCAATATTGAAATAAAACTTTTTATACTTGCTAATTAGTAATACATGTTATGATTTATCTGTAAAGCAGATCATTAAAATTTTTGTTAATTACATGTATTTAACTATATTGTTCAGCCCCACATGTAAAATACGGTTGTCATTAAGTCAGTGCTGTTTACTTGGTTT
>NW_009623705.1:68407-94774 GCF_000690535.1 Cariama cristata
TATATAACAAAACTGTAATGCAACTTATGTTCCCGAGAGAAATCCTACAACAACTTCTTCGTAAATATTAAAATAGCTACCATTTCATTTTTCTTAAAGAGGAAAATAGCAGGGACATCATTTGTAAATTAACGAAGTGATAGGAAAATTTTCGGAATCAAAATTCTAATCAATAACATACAAATATTTCCCTCAATACGGTTATTGATAAGGAAAATTTTCTGAAAAGGAAAATTTCTCTTATTCTTTCTCACAAGCAACAAAGCTGGTCATCTCACGTCTTATTCCTACATCTTGCATAACAACTAGGCTTTTTCAAATTAAAGGGTCCTTTTTCGTACCCTCCACCACTAAAAATGCCACTGTCCCACCTTCTACTATTCCAGTACTACTGAAATATTGACGATACCTCTGGACTAGTAACTAACCTGGATCTTACTCTTCTCTTTAAAGCTCTGGCTGAGCACCAATCCTGACCAGATTCCTGACGTTGCTCACCCTTTGGGGAAGATTAATATAACATAATAGGAATCTCCTGATGATAGAGACCTTGTAGGTGATAAAATCTGGACTTAGCTTTCATAACTTTTACATCAAGATTTGTAGAGCTGAAAATTGTCTGTCTTGCAAATAACCACAACTACTATGATTTTTTTGTTTGACTGTAAATATGTAGAGATGATGTTATAGGCCCAGCAATCCAGAGTAACAGCTTGTTTGTTTCATGTGTGTGTGTGTGAGTGGTTTATTTCTGTTTTCTTTAACAAAAGAGCTGCATCCATTTGTAACACAGAAACCCTAAGCTGAGGTAAGACCTTTGCCTGGCAGCAGGTGTACATCCAGGTCAGAGTGACTGGATGTAAGAGTGTGTAACTTCCCTTTTGAAAGGAAAGGCTGCTGGAACCTAGGGTTACCTATATGCATCCTTTGCAAGCAACACTTATCTACTTTGGTTTGCTGCCCTGTAAAAAAAAAAAAAAAAAAAAAAAAAAAAACATCTTTGCTCACATGTACTCTGGTACAGATTCTGTCAGGTATCTATGGTTTCTAAAATGTATTCTAAAATTTCCATAATATGTAAAATATTATCCTATTATCTGCAAAGATTGTAGAATACTACAGACAGACGACCAAATACAAATCAAAGAAATAGGTAGAGAAAACAACAAAGTGCGGATCAGTTAGGACAGAGAGTTAATATAATGTCATCTGGAGAGATCAGAAATGTAGAAAATGAAACATGAAAGATTTTTAAGGCAAGCCTTTGAAAGAAATTACTTGAAACATATGCCTAATGAGAAAAAAAAAGCTACTGTCTTAAGAGAGCCCCAGGACTCTCCGTATCTGTAACTACTGCTCATCGTGATAGCCACTCTGTCTCCTTGTTTCCTTTTAATTCCTGTCTTATTCGTAACTATTTTTTTTTTTTTTTTGCCATCTTGTCTTAGTTGTTTGGGTTTATTTGCGTGGTGGGGTCCTTGCTGAAAAGACCGTCTGGTTGTTGTGTTCTTCTAGTGCCTGGTATGAATGAATCTCAGTTGCTGATTTGGGTTTCTACACACACTGATAATACAGCTATCAAATAATAACAATTGTTGGACTGATCACAGCACTGAATTGGACAAGTATTTGCAATAGAACTTAACATCACAGATACAAGTGATAAAGCCATCTTTGGTTTTGGTTGTTTTTAAAGAGATGAGACATTATAGGATAGCCTTCTCTTTGTACCCAATATAAAACCATCTATTTAACTTCCACTGGGTTTTGTGTTATTCAAGAAGAAACAGAACTGAAATGCGTGCTGTTTTGCAGGTTTCTTACTACCAAAACTCTACCCAGAAACTAAGGATGTTTTGGACAACACAAACTATCACAAAACTGTAGGGCAGGTAGAGGATTATAGAATTAAAATTATGGAGTACGTATGACATATCATAGCTTACTCTTTGCTGAAATGGGGGGACTTGATAACAGTCTCTGAATATCTTGGGAGTCTAAATGCAAGGCAGGAGAAGAATCACTCAGGGTGATAAACAGGGATTTAAGCAGCAGTAACAGGATTAAAGTCAGAATGGAAAAGTTCAAGCTGCATACAAGAGAACACTTTCTGGTGATGTATTAACAAATAAATCATCATAAAATGCTGTAGAGCACTTTTACCTCTAGATTCTTAAAATACAGAAGAGAGTAGATAAACTTATTCCCATTTCATTTGTGAAAAAGTGAGGAAACCTTTCAGGTAAGGAAAGGTGTAGCTCAATTAGTATTTTAAATTTAAAATACACATTTTAAGCAGCATGTGGAAAAGAAGACACAGCCAGTGCAGAACCCAAAATACTGAAGGGTTACTGTAGACCACATCAACTTGGTCAGGCGAACTGCTCTGGCTGCAGCGGAGCTTTGCAAACAGATTATCTTTCCCAGGTCACACATGGAGGCTCACTGCTTCCTAATTTGACCTCCTCTGCTTTGCTGGCAGATGTGCATGTACCACCGATCTCTAAAAAGATTCTGTCTAGACAATACAAATAGTCTCACTTTTTTAATAATAATGAGTTTTCCCTCATTTTAGTAGAACTTGATTAAAATGTCGCATAAAGAAAGGCTGTCAAAGGGCTAACTTCTGAAGGGAGTGAAAGAAAACCAGCAAATGAGAGATGAGTGGGATAGGCATACAGCATTTTAACCTGTTGTGACGATCTGCTCCCCACTGACCCCAGCCTCATGTTTATTTACCATAAACCTGCTCAAGTGATAACCACCAGTGGCAGTCATACTGGATGTGCCTGCTCATGATGACTGCATCCAACTCAAAGTGGATCCGAGGGAGACAGATAACAACACAATAGCTAAAGGCTAATTTGAGCAATGAACCCACCTAACCATACTGGTCAAAGTCTGACTGAAGCCAAGTTTGGAAGAAGCTAACATCTGTAGTCAGTATGCAAATATGACTATGATTCAATCATCTTGCTCCATGAACAGTGGACAGCCCAGGGCATGTTGAGCTCTCCTGCATGGCAGCTGGCTGCACACCAGAATCTCCCCTTGAGTAGGGACATCTCTCAAGGTTACTCCTCAAGGCTGAGAGAATCCTTATCGGACAGATACTTGATAAGTGAATTGGGAACAGGTATCCTGAAACTTTGAAATCTTAGCTTAGCACATATAATCCTTTAGACATAAACCGTTGCCCAAGTCTGGGACAGAGAAGGAGTTTAGAAGGCAAGGGGGTCCTTTCTGAACCTTCTGACTCAACGGGAGCGTCTCCCTGACAATTTTGTCTGACCTTATCCTCTATGCAGTAAATAATCAAGTGTACCTTGCCATCGAATCTTGTTAAACCACTGTCACATTTACCTTTGAACTTTGTTAACTCACTGTCTCATATCAATAAAATATATTGTTGCTTCTCTTTTGAGAGTGAAGTGCATGACTCCATCCGTTACATCTGTTACAGATTTCACGAGAGCAGCACATCCAACTCCAGCTTCAGTCTCTGAATAGACTCAATAGGAATATTGTTACAGAGTACTCTCAGTAGTCCGATTAAGAGATGAAAAAGGTATGGATATCTGTTATATCTGACAGAAAGGGTTGCAACTTTCTAAGTAGGTAGGAGAAAAGAAAGCACTCCTGATCATTGTTGTGAAATGATCAACCCGTAACAGTTAAATTTCCAAAAGTATGTAAACTTAGAATTCTAAGTAAGGAACATCTAATAAATCTCAGAGGAGTTAGTTTTATTTTCGGCCTCAATTACTTCCTCCAAACTGCTACGCTTTCTTTATTTTTCTTTAGAATGAGCATAAACCGGATAGCTCCTGTCTGTATCCCAGTCTGCATCTCACGTCAGTTGAAACCATTAATAACGTTGTCTAGACTAGTCTCATACACACGCAGGTTTTGTGCAGGTATCAGTGAGGCATGTAAAAGGTCATTACTTATTAAAACAGTCACACAAATTCTACCGTACGCTTATATGGCATATTTAAATTCTTTTGTGGAAATTATTTCAACATCGCACTATTAATATACTCACTCTGTTATGTCTCTTTTGTATTATCCCACTGATTGTTTTTATTTTCAGATAGTAAAGAAACAATCAGATGTCATAATACGCTATAAATTATTTCCGTTCGGAGTCTGTTCCAGAATTTCATTGAATCTTGGACTGTACATCCTAAACCCTGATACAGATCCAGCTGTATGCATTTAAAAAATTCAGAGTTCAATGCATAAACCTGACAACATAAAACACCTTCCCACCTAATTCTGACAAAAGGCAGTATTATATTGTACAGCTCAGATGTAACTCAGCTTAAAGCAAAGCAAATTGATAACTTTTTTTTCAGCTGTATCTGTATAGTCAAAATGGAAGAAAGCTGCACTGTGAAACCTTTTCTGAACAGATAAAGCCTAATCTGTACAAGTATATGTTATTTTCATATGGTATAGCTGCATCCACACTGGAGAGGTTACACAGCTTTACCTTCCCTCAACTGGCAAAGGCAGTGTAACTTGCATACAAATAAATCCTTCCAATAAAGGTGAGAATGCATACTGAAAGCATAATGTCATATGCTTTCTCATTAGACTTCTGAATGACCTTCCTTATATGATAAAGAGCTCAAGTAACAGAATAATAACTAACAAAACTTCCCCTGAGAAACCAAAAGAGAAAGCAAGAATTTCTTACACCTGTGCTTTGAGATATCTTTGAGAGAAAAGAACTGCTATCGAGTTCAAGCAAGGCCCACAGATAAGAAAACACCCTCTCTCAAGAAACAGGACAAATTTGATGAAAGTTGACTTGTATCAAAATGAAGGTAGAAATTAGAAATAAAGTGGGAAAATATTAAGCAAGCAGTAAAACCAGGAAATTATTAAGAGCACAGAATTAATACAAGAAACTGAAGACAGTACACTAAAATCTTGGGTCCCAAGACTAAGAAAAATAAGGTCAAGCTTCTGGGGAAAAAAACCCAACCAAAAACCCTAGCAAAGAAGAAAATCTTACTAATGGTATAGATGTATTAGTAGACAGAGATGTTGAAATCTGTTCAGCAAGTATTTGTGTTTGAAATTCTGAAAATAAACAGTCTTTATACCATAAAAATAAAATAATTGTTGAATAACACTAAAGAATTTTTATTACCTAGGTAAAGCTTTTATTTTTTTTTTTTTTAATTTAAAACTGCATATAATTTGTACCTAGCCTTATGGAAAAGCAGGCCAAGAAAATGAACTTTAGCAACCTGAGTTCTCCACTCTTCCACAAAACTGTAAATGTAGTCTGACAACAGTCTTGGACAAAAGAAAAAAACAAAACAAAACAAAACAAAACAAGCAAAGCCCAGTCCAGGACTCAGTCAATAAAGAATCAAATAATAAACTATCAGTAATGCCAGTCAATATTTATAGAACCAACTTAATTTCGTTGTCAGAGCCGTTCCTACATTTGGTTATAAAATTTGATAAAGATAAGTGCTTTCCTCTGGCTTTGTTTTCTTCTAGAGAAATCTTAAGCCGATTGATAATAATTGTTCCTCTTCCATGAAATTTTTGTGGCAGAGAGTAATTCTTGGTGCCACACTGATATCGCTGTTACTTAATATTTATGTAAGAAACTTCCAGATACTTTATAAGACACCAAACAGTTTGAAGAAACCACATACTAATAGCTAGAACTGAACAAGTAAAGAGCTTAAGAAACAAGAAACAATGGATATGTTTCAACCAGCATTTCATTTGAGATACATAACAGACCCTTATTCCCAGACTTTCATCAAGAAAGCAAATACGGTATCATACGATTTGTGATGTATTGATGATTATACCAAGAGAATTATTGGATAAAGCAGAAGCCAGTTGCAGTAAAGGTGTAACTTCCCAGGAAAAAACTTGTTCTTTACTTCCCTGCTGTGGTTCTAGGACCTCGTGTTTCCCAAGAAAACCATGACACCTTCTTTCTGCTTCAGCCCAACATTCTGGCAATAGGTTGCTAGAAAACAAAAGCAATTTTTTTAAGAGACGTTAGTTGCCTTTACCTGGCTGATCCAGCCCCTGCACTACACTCTCTACACTTTGTCAGTGCAGGTCCTTCTGTGGACGGGTGATGAACTGAGGAAAACTCATCGGGTTAAAAAGACAACCTTCTTTCTGTATTTGAGCCCTTCTCAGTAGGTGGTATAGTATCCCATTTCAAGTCAACAGCTATACCAGGTCAACAGAGTTAGAGGTGAAGTGGCACGAAGCTGAGGTCTGTGGAGGAGAAGCAAAAGAATGAGGAGGAATTGCATGTGGAGAAGCAAAGAAAGAGGAGGAAGCACAAACAGGACTGCCGTCATTTGGAAAACCACGTCTGTGGTTCTCCTAGTCCGCAGCCACATGCTGCAGACCTACCTCGTCAAAACAGATGGCTTGAGCCTTCCCATGTGCCTGAAGTGAGACTGAAATTTAAGCATGGAAATTATTGAGCTCACCATTTGGATTAGCACTATTTCTGACAAGTCACTCTGCAGAGTGAAGGGTAATGAGAAGTACAAACCAGGCAAATAGTGTGTGATGTAGTGTCACCTGATGAACTATCTTGTTCAAAAAACCAAACACAAGTGGTACGTATAGGATGAAGTAAAGTCAATGAACTTTCCAGAGTGGAGGAGTTAATAATTTAGCAGTGAGGGTAAACAAGCACCAGAACAAACAAACACTGGATCCTCTCTGTCTTCATGTTAAAGCCAGATGCATTTCAGGATCCTGAGATTTTTGTTCCATGCCAGAAGCAGAACATTAATCTATCCAGTCATAACTACGAGGCGGTCACATAACTCTGCATACAATACCTATGATCAGGGAGATCAAAGGTTTCTAGATATTCCAAAGACTGGTTTGGTAATATTATCCATAGCCATACTAAAAAGTATAAGCCAAGATACTAGAGAAATGCTATCAGTATTATTAGTTTGGGAAACAGTTAATCAAAGGCTGTACTACTCTTTCTGTAAAAGATGTGTATATAGTGGTTCTGGGCCAGGTATTTTGTATCAAGAATAAATCCTGCTAAATTTTATTACTTATTGATCTGAATGTATAGTACATCTTATTTATTTCAGGGAGCAAAACTGTCTGAAACTGACAGAAAAAATTAAGTAGTTACAACAATAGGGAGCAAAGAGGTAAAAACAATAACAACAATAATAAGCTGCAAGTTGTAGAAACAAGTATTCTAGATTTGAAGCTTTGGATGGAAGAATCTACTGAGTTACTATATGTTTTATATAATATCATATGATCACTACGGTATCACAAAATGAAATGGAAGTAGCTGAAATACTTTGAAGATACTGATATAGATGGATAATATAAATCTTTTACCAAATGTATCTCTCATAGCATAGGCAATATCTTTGTGAATTTCATAACACAGTAAATTAAAGAAAGATGATAGTGAGGTTTTTGAATTATTTTACTCTGCCCCCATATGCAGTAATGATCCTACTATCTTAAAATATAACTATGATAACACAAATTTATTAACTCAGAAGCATTAAAATTCTATTAAATAACTTCCAAAAGCCATTTGGAAAAAATAAAATCAAGACTTGTCTGCTCTTGAAGTAAATTATTTTCATCAGTGGATGTTAAAAACATATCTGAAATTCCCCTAAAATATCTACTTATACTGTACTTAAATTCAGCAATACCAGTTTAAGGAAACTACGTTATGTGTGTTTTTGAAATTGTCATTGGAATGAAGAATCAGGATGGAACTGCCAAACTGTGTTTAATGAATGCACTTCAACAGTGTCTCCTCACAAAACCTGCGATTTATCTTTTAACATATCCCAATATTTAGATGATCAAAGCTACAATCCTTAGAAAAAGTTTTTTGAACAGTGGTTTTAATGATTTAGTATTCTTTTTCAAAACCACTGTACTTCAAAATTAAATTTAAGTTTCATAATTTTTTTCACAAATTGTTTTCAATGAGGATTAATTTAAGGGAGACCTTCCTAATATTAGCAACATCTCTGATAGTTGCAATTCCTCTCTCCCAGCACCATTTCCATTCAAACTCCTCCATGGAGCAGCAGGCTGCAATTTCTGCATCTGTGCTGTAATTCTACTGTAATTCTTGCACAGAAACCTAGTCAATCAACCCTGTCCTCCCCATGCTAGCCAACTGTCCCTTTAATACAGCAATAGAATTCAATATGAATGGAATGAATAGAATTGCGGTGCTGGGAGGACAGTCAGCTACTACAGAGAGACAGGATTGATAGACATTAAAGCATCTGTGGAAGAGTTATAGAAGAGTTACAGTGGAGTCGCTGAAATTGCACCCTCCACACCTCATGAGAGGGGAAGGAAGCTACAAGAGATACCGTTAATAAATAAATCTACCTTCCAACTAAAGCTGCATCAAAAATCATTTTTTTTTTTGTATCCTCGACTTCAATTTGTGAGCAGCTTTTATTAACTATGTGAAAATTGGTTGTGACTTCAATTCTACAGTGGTTACAATTCTAGGACAGTTTTAATTCAAAGTCAGATGGCATTTTTTTTAAACCAGGATGTAGTTTTCCCAGTTCATTCGTCACCTTCCTCACTATTGATAGAGTTGGAAGAATATGGGTCTTAAGCATATTGAATTTTTAGAGGGTTTTTTTAGTATCAGAACAGGAATATATGTAATACCATTGCAAGATAATTTTCAATAAGCACGATTTCTATTTTTCAGTTTTAAAAATCTACATCACTGTCTGGATATGGTACTACATATTTAAATTATCTGATTATATTTTGCTTTAATCAGAAGAGAATGTGAATATGTTGAATTTAACTATATACTGGTTCCTTCTCTGTAGCTAGTCTTGCTCCAGATTTTGCAAACTTCATAATGAAATTAAATTTAATGAACACATACTTCAGTCTTTCATTCTGGTTGTGTATAGATTATTTACAGGCACTGATATGAAAGTTTCATTACGGTCACATAGAAAGGTGTGTCTTGTTAACTTTATTTAGAAGTTCTCCTAAGTTGTGCCTAAAGATTAAATTCTTCCTAGTGGGATAGCAAAATAAGATGCCACTGGCAAGAGATGGTGATGTTCAGACTGCAAGTACATGTGGGTTTTTTAAGTTTCCTTTTCTTTTTATGCTTTCAGACTTACTTCTTGCCTCTGTCTTGCTTTTCTGCCAGCCTGTGTTAAAAGACATTTGCCATGTTGCATCATCACTGAAAAAGTTAGCACATATAAAACACTTTCTTTAAGTACTGGTTTCCTCACAACTAAGTTTTCAAGGTCTTTATAGACTCGGATGGATATTGTGACGTGAGTTTCTCCAGATTCACCTCTGCAGCTGTAAGTTCTAGAAAGATTTTTTAATGAAATCAGCAGATTTTGAAAAAGAAGTTGAAAAATTTTATTCCACTATCAAGACTGATGCCAATATTTTATCCAAGTTAAACCATCTGGAGAGAATGTTTAGGTTGTTTGGTTTTTCTTATCGTTTTCATAATTATCTATAATACTAAATCTTAATGAAGAAGTTCATTTGAACTAATAGAATGTTTTGAATGATCTTACAATAAATCCACTTACCATTTTGCAGTATTCCAAATCAAAATAGGTACAGAAACTGCTTTTCTGAAGTCAGTTAGCATAGAAAGGAACAATAATAATAAAATCCTTCATGAGATCATACTTTATTGATCTAATCAGCTTAAAACTGTATGGATTTTTATGTGGCTACATTTCTATTTTATTTAACTGAAACAAATGTCTAAAAAATGTATGAATTATTAATCCTTAATTTTAACATTGTTTGGGCTTTTTTCTTATAATGATCTCAATGAAACAAATCATCCACTTCAGGCACACAAATTACATAAATCAAGAGATAATAGAGTTTATATGAGTAATGTGGCTCAAATATTTCCTTACAGTGCTCAAAACCAGTTCTATGCTCTTCCAAGTACTAAGTACAAAAGGAAGTGGACCAGAAGGAGGACAGTTAAGGTAATATTCCCGCTTATAGAGGACACAGTTTGTTAGAGACGACCACTCTCTCCTTGCTCTTGCGCCCCCAGAGAAGAGGAAAGAGGAATATCACAAAAATGCTCCCAGTTGCAACAGAAGACTGAGGATGATGAAGAATAGTTTATTGTGACAGGAGACTGAGGATGATGAAGAATAGTTTATTGAACACCAGAGATAGTGAATAAAGCCTTTTCCGTTGTTTTTTGTGCTTGGAGTTTTTTCATCTGGTCAAAATGAAAACATTTAATGCTGCAGAAGGTGGATTTATAACTTTTATCTGCCTTCTCAGTTGCCGGGAAGGCATGAGCTGCATTGTTTTTTTGTGCTTGGAGTTTTTTCAAAATGAAAACATTTAATGCTGCAGAAGGTGGATTTATAACTTTTATCTGCCTTCTCAGTTGCCGGGAAGGCAAGAGCTGCATTCTGTCCTTGCCACACAGCAGGCAAGGCATCAGCTGGTGTTCCCAACAGTCACACCCTCTTGCTAGAGAAAAGGAAACCAAGCTGAGAAGGAGGTGGAAGGGAAACTTCTAGGTGTAAGAATAGGTGGTCAAGAAGCACATGTTCCCATCTTTGCTATCTCTGTAAAGCACATCAAGATCTTCAGACTGAACATTTACGTGGTCTGCAACAATCTTCTTGTAATGCTGATTCTGTAATCCTCCCTCTCTGGGTCTCTTTTCCTTGGACATCCTTTGCCAGACAGTGACTCTGCAAGCAAGATAAACACAACTTAAAGTACAGTACAATTGTTTATTGGCTAGTACTCAAAGAACAAGTGTCTGGAACTAATACCTTCTAGACCAAGCATTAGTTTGCTCACAAAGCCCAAAGAGACAACCAATGAATCTCTGTGACCAGGCAGTCATCTGCCAGGTGGGGCAAGGTCAACCCCCATTGCTGCTAGTAGTACATTAATCACAATCGTCTTGTTCTGTGAGGGGCTTTTTTACTGTTTTATACTCTTTTATACTCTTTCATGTAAGTATTTGTCTGCTTGAGTCCTTGAGCTGTTAATGACTGCTGTCTCAACAATTAAACTATTGCCTTTTTTTTTTTACCTTTTCTATCTTATATAGTTTTAGCTTGTCTGCTTTCTTATACTACACCAACAATTTTTTTTTCAGTAAAACTGAGCCAAGACCATGCAGCTATGCTACACCAACAAATCCTCTGTTTAAAGGACCCATCTCAAGCCAGAAAAGACATAAGCATCTCTGTTTACTGAACCTCTTTTAGGGTGGAGAGGGTGATGGAAATGAGCAAATAGTACCAGACCCCTGTACAGTGAACAGAGAAACAATTAAGTATGGGATATAGAAAATTCCTTTTTCTACATTTGAACGTCCTAGTACAGATTCAGTACTAATCACTCTGCTGGAGAGTAGGGCTGCTGTTCAGGAGGACCTTGACAGCCTGGAGAAATGGGCTGACAGGAACCTCATGAAGTTCAGCAAAGGTAAGAGTAAAGTCCTGCATCTGGGCAGGAATAATCTAGTACAGGATAAAAAGAAAAAACCTTGTAGAAAAGACCTTGGGGGTCCTGGTGACAACAAATTTAACAAGAATCAGATGTGTGCCCTTGCAGCAAAGAAGATCAACAACATCCTGGGCTGGACTATCAAGAGAGCTGCCAGCAGATAAAGGGAAGTAGTACTTCCCCCGCTTCCCCCACCTCTTCCAACACTTGTGGAACCAAATCTAGAGTAGTGTGTCCAGTTCTGAGCTCTCCAGCATAAGAAAGACATTGAAATACCAGAGAAAATCTGTTGTAAGGCCACCAAGACAATCAGGTGTATGACAGAATAGGGTAGGCCGAGGCAACTGTTTTTTTTCAGTCTTAAGAGAAGAAGGTTTATCAGGGATTGATCGGGATACTGTTTTCCTAGTTGAGGACAATGGAGAAGATGCAGCAAAAAATTCTTCTTCAGGGTGCATAGTGATAGGACAACAGAAAATAGATGTAATTGTATCATGGGAAGGTTGGGATGCATTTAAGGAATTTTTTTCTCTATCACAAATTTGGTCAGTTAGAGGAACAGGTTGCCCCTCTTCCCTGGAGCTAGGTAGTCAAAACTCGTCTGGATACAGTCTTTAGTAACCTACTGTCATTGAACTTCTTGCAGCAGGAGATTGGACTACATGATTTCCAGAGGTCTCATTTAACCTAAATTGTTTTATGATTCTATGACACTTTCCAGAACGGAGTGCACTAGAATAAGTATCTGTTGAAGGAAGCAAAGAGAGGTGGATGGGTATAGGGAAAAGGCAATGACAGAAGTCCTACAAAAATTTTAGGGACAAACAGGGAGAGAAGAGGAGTCCGCAGAGGAAGTAGGGTAGTCAATAAAATAAAGCTGCGAGACGTGTAAAGGAGACAAAAAGACATTAAATGTTACTAGCTTCAATAACTCTGTTTTCATTTCCATGTCATCAAGTGTTTTTTTCCATGTCCTTTTAACAAACAGCTTCTGCACATACAGTATGGATGGTAGACACAATTTCCCTGTGATTTTTGGAGCCTCCTAGATGTATTCATCATTCTTTAATTCTATGTCTCAAGTTCTGATGAATGCTTCCTCCTTCAACCCTGGATGGATCTTACATAGAGAGGAAGACCTTGCTTGAGAGAAACAGTATTTATCTAAACAGGTCTGCCAGCTCTTGAAGTCTCGAAGGCTGTCTTATTGGAAAATCTGAACAAGATCAATGTTGTCATCCATGTTGTCCTTCTAGAGAAAGCTGTTAATGAGTAGCTTGTTTTAAATCATGCCAAAATAATTTTCAGCTCAGGAAGTTGCTCAGTGCTGATCTTGATGACAAAAGTAATGTTATGTGGAATGGATCTCATTGTGACTTAGGCTAGGAAGGAACATTAGCCTTGCTCTCTATGAAACTGGGTGCTGGAGAAATATGACCTTTTGCTATTGCAGCTTTGGAAAATGTTCAAAGGCAAAACCAATGTTTCTTTCAAATAGACTACCAGAAATCTCATTTTCCCCAGATCAGTGTCGTTATTGTCTTCCTTTTCGACTTTACTTATATTATTTTAACTTATCCTCGGCCTAGAAAGTAGCTGTTTGGTTTTTATTTATATGTTAACACTGTATCAAGGAAATAGCAGTTTTCCTGGCATAAGTCATAAAATAAAGAAAAATTCTATACAAAGAAAATATTCTTAAATCTCCCTCATCACTGAAATAAATTATTCCTGTCAAATGTGAATGGAGTTCCTAGTCACCCAATTAAGGGACTTTTATTCCTAGGTCGGTAATATGAGGGTGAACATACACAAGTAAAGGTTCTGCATTTTATTGGTCTAGTCATCCTTCTGCTTATATTTCTTCTGCTTTACTTCTGAGGTTTGCCAGTGTATTGCATGGTAGAGAAGAACAGCACAACATTAACAGCTGCTGATGATCTTTTCCGTGTATGTATGAAGTAGAAGCTTATTAGAGGTAAAGAGGATCATGAAAAGTACTTGCCGCATGACTGTTACCCAGACAACACAGAGGCTAGCTGGTGCTACACAGCTTGACATTAACTGCCCAAGAAATATTCTTTAGTATAAATTTTCATAAATGTTAGTATAAGTCCGTGTATTAACAATGTATGAACACCACCGGAGATAAGCTAGTGTTGAGTAACTCAGTCTTGGATTTAGGAGCAGTACTACTATCTTTGTACAGTCCTTCATCCGACTGCACTGGCTGAGAATCAAGTCTCGTTAGCCCAGACACTGCACTTGCATCAACAAATCTGTATTGGTTCTGGGAATCTGGCCTGGTATCGCTATTTGCTATTGTGCCACAGTACGTGAATATATGAGCTCTGGCTGTTTGCTTCAACCTGTACTGAAAATACAGAGCTTGTGGATTCCAATAGTGAGCAGAGTGTCATCATACACTAGGAAAACAGCAGGTCATCAAAAACAATTTTTTCAAAGCATACTGCAGAAAAAAAAGGTAACAGTTACAGTTATTAATTTGAGGAAGAATGTATGAGCAGGTATTTGTTTAATGAAGTTAGTACAGAGAAGAACACCTTAACTGTCACAGAACATACTCTAAGCAAACAACAAAGAAGATAAAAAGTGAAGTCCCTACAGATCTAAGATGACATGATGGAAGAAGCATTTATTAGAGAGGCAAGAGAGATAAGGGGTTATAACACAAATATTGCACATTTGAAATAAGGCATAGGAAGAAATTGGAAGAAAATAATTTACAAATCTCTCTCTCAAAAATAAAGTATGTTGTAGCGGTGAAGGCAAGTTCTTACGTGCATAAGCACCCAAACCCAGCTGAAAATACCAAAGAAGTATGATGGTCTCAGGTTTACATTAATGATACATTTGTGTTTGTGTATCTTACCAGTGCTTTGCCCTCCTGCTGCTACTTTTAGTGTTCTAAACTTATACTCACCTTCAAAATAGTTGGTTTGTTTTTAAAACTAACAGTAAAGGATATATTTTCTTCTTTTCCTCCACAAGTCTAACTCTCTAAAGAGATACTGGCCTGAAGCCCAGAAGTAACATTACAGCCCTAGACTAATAAATCATTATTAATCAGATTGCTTGTATCACTGTAGTAGTGTTAATTTCCTTTTAATATCTTTGTGTCCAGAAAACTCACAGTAGTTTTTTCAGCACTCAGGTTTTCTCAGTTTCATCTGCAGAATTTAAAAGATAGATAGGTAAAGGAGAATGCCCCACGTATACAAAATTTGAGGTTCCAATGGATTATTATTTGATTCAACTTTACGCTTCCAGATTCAAAGTGAGAGAACTTTGTTTTGCCAAATATAATTTTGAAAGAAAATCTAAAACTTCGCCAAAAAAATGCTTCTATTTTATAGATGCTTATTCAGAAAACAGTTGCTTGCAATCATAATTCCTCTGTGTTTGTCATGACGTTAACAATCTTGAGTTTCACTAATGCTGAAAACACCTTTGGACTTTGTATCTTCTCAGATCCTTTTCCCTGTTTCTGTTCGCATGCTCTCGTACTCTTAAAATATTAATTGAATTTTTTGTCTTCAAAATAGGTATAATATGTTCCTTTCTACAGTAAAATAAATGAACTAGACAACAAAAGGGTGTATGAAATCATTGAAGAGGTTATATCCTAAAATAAATCAGAATATTTTAAGAATAAAGTAATGAATCCATTTCATTATTTCTTGCAATGAGAACAGCAATCTGAACATTGGGAAGTTCAGAATGTAATGCATCATGGACTTCCATATAGAGAGCAGAAAAGCAATTCTAATAAATAGGCAGATCATATAAAAATGATTTGTATCAATATCTATCAGTCTGAATTCTGACAGCACTGCACCCACTGTTTCCCCCAAAGTAGGCAGTAATGAAAAAGTGTCTCTTCCATTTATGCATTAATTTCAGGACTGATTGCACCTAACCACATTGAATCTGTCCACATCCTTTTCAAGCATGGCAACTAATGATCACAATTCCTGTCATGTAGATCAGTGCTTCAACATCCGGTCGGAAATTGTCAACTCTGCATACTACAAATCTATGTTCCGTCGATATTACAAATGGATAAGTAGGCAGGTGCCATTTCAGAACTCCTCTCATATTGCTTTAAGTTGTGTTGAGCCATTTTGCCAAATAAAGCTCAAAAAAGTGTTTGCCTGAGCTCAAAAAAATGTTTGCCTGTGTTTTCTTTTTAATACATAGTATTACCTTCATCCATTACTGGTTTTGTACTCTGACTCAATTAAATTCAAAGTTCTAATCACGATCTAACACACATCTAGCTGTGTAACTGTTTTCCTTTGAAAAACACCGATTCAGTCCAACTTTGTAATTTTTCACCACAATACAACTTTAAAGTATCATGTCCCAAACTAAAACACTGGGAAAATATTGGAGCTATTTTCTGTGCTAACTTTTCAGTTAAGCAACTCATACACAGAGGCCATGTTATGGATCTTATTCAGATCAAACTTAATAATTTTCATATTTCTTTCTTTCACTTCCTTAATTTATAAATTCTTAATTCCAAAAAACAATGAAGAGATTAGAGTGGCGGGAAAAAAATAGAAAAAATAAATTGTACATCAAGAATAAAAGTGTGGAAGAAAAATAACATTTACAGCATAAACTGCACTTTAATTATTATACAGTACTTAAAACGCTACAACGAAATAAAAGATGATCAATAAATTGTATAGTGTTAATCATGTCAAATAAGAGACATTGCAGACAATCTAGAAAAGGTCAGTGATGATTTACTTAGTAGAGTAAAAATAAACTTGACAACAGAATGCTAGCTTTTCTGAAGAAATACACATTAAAAAAGTTAGAGAAGGAGAATGAATGCTGTCAAATTAAGCAAGAAGAGTACTTACAAACTAGGAATGACAAAGAGATAATCATGCTGACATCAAAACATGTGCATAAAATAACATCTACTGTTAAAAGTGTAAAGAGTTTTGTTTGTAATGAATATTTTGACAGATATGTCACACAAGTTTCACCTCTCCTCCAAATTTCCATTTTATTAATCCAAAAGAACAAATGTAATAGAAACATTTTGGTAGTTTAGTAAAGGCACGTATATGTGCATAAATATTTTAAGATATACATGTGTTTTCAGAGTTTTACTGATGGTTAGAGAGTATGTGGTCTGGCCTTTTGAGTCTTTTCTGATTTGTTTGATTTGTTAATCTCCTACCTCTGGTTTTAAGGTATCTCCCATAGGAAACTTCCATTGGATTTCTATTTCCAAAAGAAGTGGGATATTCTTTAGCTACTTAAAAGATGTTGATCTAAGCCTCATAACCACAGTGTGAACAAGTGCCCTTTTCAGGTCATGGATTTTTCATGCAGAGAAGTGAGGTCTGTAAATATTTTTATTGTTTTTTTCCAGATGGAAAAAATGTGTTCTCATGTCTATGCATTTTTAATTTGTGATATGATTTGCTTCACGCTATACCAATGGCAACCCATTGCAAAAACTGTGTTTAATAAACAAACTCAGTACCAATCCATTTATATATATACACATATGTGTGTGTGTGCATTTTTATATATGCAATCTCACTGTCTGCCCATGTAAAGTTTGTGGTGAATTGATCCTTGCCAACACCCGCCCTTGCTTCGTACTCACTCCCATCTTCTGCAGGATGGGGACAAAATAGAAGGAATCATAGAATCGTAGAATCACTATGGTTGGAAGAGACCTCAAAGGTCATCAAGTCCAACCTTCTACCCAATGCCACTACGCCTGCTAAACCCACTAAACCATGTCTCGAAGAGCCACATCTAAAAGTTTATTGAACACCTCCAGGGATGGTGACTCCACCACCTCCCTGGGGAGCCCGTTCCAATGCCTAACGACTCTAACAGTGAGGAAGTTCTTCCTAATGTCCAACCTGAACCTCCCCTGGCGCAACTTGAGACTGTTTCCTCTTGTCTTATCGCTAGTTACTGGGCAGAAGAGACCAAACCCCACCTCGCTACAACCTCCTTTCAGGTAGTTGTAGAGGGCGATCAGGTCTCCCCTCAGCCTCCTCTTCTCCAGGGTAAACAACCTCAGCTCCCTCAGTTGCTCCTGTAAGACTTTTTCTCCAGGCCCTTCAACAGCTTTGTTACTCTTTTCTGGACACATTCGAGCACCAGCAGCTCAATGTCGTTCTTGTAGTGAGGGGCCCAAAACTGAACACAGTATTCGAGGTGTGGCCTCACCAGCCCAGAGTACAAAGGGATGATCACTTCCCTAAGTGATCTAGGAAGGCAAGAAGGCTGATGGACCGAGATAATGACAGTTTAATAAGACAAGCAAAAGCTGCACAAGAAACCAAAGCAGAAAAAGGAATTCTTTCAGCGCTTCCCATCAGCAGGCAGTTCAGCTACTTCCTGTGAAGCAGTGCCTCAGCATGCACAACAGTTGCTTGGGAAGACAAAGACCACAACCATGAACTTCTGCTCTTCCTACTCCTTTCCCTGATCTTTTTATTGCTGAGCATGACAGCATACAGTATGGAATATCCCTTTGGTCAGTTTGGGTCTGCTGTCTCAACTGCGTCCCCTCCCAACCTCTTACTCACCCGTAGCCTACCTATTTTGATGGGGCATGAGATGGAGAGAGAAAGTTTTGACGCTACACAAGCAGTGCTCAGCAATAGATAAAGGATTAGTGCGTTACCAATACTTTTACCCACAAATGCCAAGCACAGCACCACACAGGCTGCTATGGAAAAAGTTAACTCCATTCCAGCCATACTCAGTTCAAAGTCTCACTTCATACTTGCAGATGTGTGTAAAGAGGCAAATTTTACACTGTTTCCATCTTTCAAATCATTATCGTTTTGCACAAAGAGAAAATTATGAGACTAGATCAAGAGTAAACCTAAAGATAATGCTACACCAAGAAAACGTTGCCGGGTCTAGTCAGTATTTTGAAGTAAACTTTGGTAGTGGACATCAGAAAAGAATCAGAGACTACAGGAAGAGCAAAGTGTGCTACTATATTTGGTCAGGGTAGTGGGACAACCTGATCAGGTCTTACTATCTTAATGACCTTAAGACCTCCTATTGAACTAGCAGATAGAAATAATAGAACTAGAACTACGTAAATATACATACATATATATATATATACACTTTATAGTATTATACTTATTTTATGCTGTTAATATATAATTGTTTTACATGTGGAGAACATATCAGTCTTTAACAATACCATGGTCTTGCTGGCCACGTTGAAAAGTGGGTGGACATTGCACGTTCTTATATAAGGATGCACAAAGGACTTTTCAGTAAATCTTCTCTATGAATTCTGGGACTTTATTTTACATTCTCTGAAGTACTATCATGTTTGTCTTGAGTCATGTAGTCTTTCAAAAATACTTCCATATCATTTAAATTTAACACACTTCTCTGTGACTCTGGAAAAACTGCAGAACAATTGGAGCAATTGACATTTTGACGACTACCTAAGAATTATCACTACATAGTAGAGCATAAAAGTCTAGAATCACTTCTAGAATCATGTGGATATACATCTGTAAAATCTCAGTCTTGTGACAACAGAATAGGTACTCTTGCATACTTTAATGCCAAAGCATGTAAGACAAGATAAGAACTGAGCTTTCCAAACAAATCAAGGATTCATTATCTTCTATCAAGTGTGTCCTTCTACTATACAACAAAATCATGGCAACTCCATCCCTTATTGCCAAGCTGCGCAGCCTAATGGAGAGCCAGTACCTCAGAATAAACAACAACAACCATAACAATAGCATTTTGAGCAGTACAGCCAAATGATTAAAAGAGTGATCATTAAGACTACATTACAACATGGGCTTATAATTTCCTCTCTGGCAAAATGGAATCTCTATTAAATCCCAGCTAAAGATCTATAGTGTAGCTAAAGATGTCTTCTGGAGTTTTTATGAATGTTTTGAGGGAAGGAATAATAAATGAGTCAATCCAGTCATCAAGGCATTTTTGAACAGACCAGATACTAGTCAATATCTAAATCAAGTTGATTTTATCACTTTATTTGTAACAATAAATATGTGCCAAGATAATAAAAGAAATAAAAAACATAGAGTGAATACAAAATCTTTGAAAACAAAAGAATAACCAATATAAGAATTTCAGAATGTCATTGGAAACATATTTAATGCTTAAAGCATATTTGCAGAATGTTTCTGTAATTAGGTTTAGCAATTTTAAACATTTTTTTCTTTAATAATGCACACTTAATCACAGGGAAAAGTAAAAAAATTTGAAAAAAGAAGTTGGGATTTCATAAATAGGAATAAAGTAAATTCTGCTTATGGTTCCTTTTTTTTCTTGAACACTCAAATATCCAAATCTGAAACAGAATGAATAGCTCACCTCTTTCCTTTGAAAGTAACTAAAGATAAAAGTAAAATATGCTCTATAACTGTCACAGAAACAAAGGAGTGGAAACAAGATTTCCAGTAACAGAAAGAAGAAATAAGGTTTTCTACTATTAGAATTATGTCAAACATTTGTAGTGCTTTCCTCTAATGTGGAAGAGTCAACATCAGTAGCAAACTTTCTCCACTCACTTTAAATGTAGAGTCCAAAAGCTATGTAGAAACTTAGCTATAATGACACTTGGAAGGCCTCTGGAAACTTTTTTGTGTGGTATGATCTGCAGTGCCCTTATTTCTGTTATGGGAATAGAGTGTACAGCCAGTTGATTCACTGTCACACAGAAGTCTGGGGTTGAGCATTCTAGTGCTAAGTAAAGAAGAGGAGGTAAAATTTATATAAGGACAGCGAGAAGCTGAGCTTGAGAAGGAAAGAACAAAGGCTATGTTAATGTGTAGAAATTCTGGCGTCTTTTCTTACTACAGAAAGCCAGACATCTCTTCCCTTACTTACAGAGATGTTGCAGGTGGTGAAACAGTATTTTCTTTGCACAGATGTGAGACATCAGCCTAACAACCAAACTTTCTTGAAGCAGAACCAGAGAATTCATAACATTAATTTTTAGGTTCATCAACATTACAGATAGAAGAACGTCTCTAGTGTAGCAGTGGGGGGATACTTTGTTAAGTTTTAAATCAAATTGTTTGGGTTCCAGTCACAAGATAGCTGTTGAAATACAAAATATAGTGCCAATGCCTTCCCCCACACTTTTTTTGGGGGGAGGTGGAGGATATGATTTACAGCTACTACCGAGCTGAAAATGCTCTGTATAGGCTGCAGTTAGAAATCTAGTTAAAACGTAACTCGGGTCTCTCTATACCACATTTTAATACTGTCATATCTTCAGGTAGGTTGTCAAATGCATGGTGCAGTGCACATCCACAGCAGACCTGCAAAAGTAAGGAAGACCAGGAAAAAATTAATGAAAGAAAGATGTGGAGAGAAACAACTATATGGAGGGAGCTACAGCACAGAATATAGAACCGAGAAATTAAACTGATTAAAGGTGTAGAAGAAAGGACAAATGTTCGCTGCAAAACTGTAACTAAACTATTGATATAGCATAGAACATGACAATATAGTATAGTTATTGTTATGAACCTCTTGAGAAACATGAAATAGCTCTTGTTCCTACTGATCCAGAAGCAGTGAGAAAGCCTTGACCTTGACACCAATTGTTCCAGAAAACAATTTCTGTAAGTAAAGAAAACTTATGGCCTTCAGACCTACCCACCATAAAATTTTGAATTTGTTTTGAAGCGTCATTTTTGTCTGCTAAACTTGGTAGGCAAAATTGTGAACTGTTCCGTAAAAAGAAGGGTCCATTTCTATCCCTGCTTTCACACTGTCATTGGATGTGGATGACTACAAAGACAATCAAGACACACACAACATACACAGAATGGGAACAACAGCCCAAACTTTTTAACACCTCTGCATGATACTCTGTCCTGGTATGGCACATGCCTTGACCTCTCAGAGCAATTTCAGCCTGACAGTCTAAGCAGAATGATCGGATGGAGCTGGAACTGGTAAAGTTGGAAATGCTGGAAATCTAAAAATAAATAATCAAATGATAGAAAAACTCACAAGATGTTTCAAAAGAAAAAAAAATGAGAAATGAACAGGAATAAAAGAGAAGAAAGCATAGAAATTATTGAGAAAAAAAAGACACTAGAATTGCTGATCATTGAATGAAAATGGATTTTCAGCCAAAGAAATCAGAACTTTTTGTTTTACCAGATAGTTAGTCTTCTACTGCCCCATCCTCAAATATTTATAAAGTGTCAATAATAATATGATATCTTATATGTTTTCCTGCTTTTTCCTAATTGTTATTTATATTACAATACACAGTCAGTAGTGATATTTAAGCTTTTAAAAATATTTAGATTTGCAACTATGTGCAATGCTTTCTATGGAAAAGATTACACAGAGTTGTATGATGAAACAAAGTGTTATCTTGTCAACTTACAGTTACCTTCCCATAAACTTATGCACTTTTAAATCCTAAATATTCCTTCTTGAAGGAACTCAAGATTCTTAGTGCTATATATAAAATAATGATCCCTTGCAGCCTGGCTAATATTTTTTCATAAAACTCAATCTTTGAACAAAGACCTTTGAAGAAAACAATTGAATCATTGCAAGCAGCAAATCTTAGTGGCTATTTGGTCTTCCTGTAGGAGGTACATTTACTCATCACTTGATGAATAAACAGATTCTCCACAATAAAATGCACGTGAGGTTATAGTCTGTGGTTTCTGAACTCGTATCTTAAATTTACAGGTTCTTATGGATATCTAAATGTGCATGAATATCACTATGTGACATTTCCTTCTCTCCTGTTAATTAAATCACGTATTTTAGTAATTTTAACACATTGTGGATGTCAAATGTGAATACTAATATTTTTTTTTCTTGTGCAGCACAAGTATGTTAACATTATATGTGTACATACACGTAATTATTTTGATTTCTGTTTTTAAAGACCTTTTCCTAAATCTAGCCTGAATGCACTGAGCTAGACAAACTTTGGTTTCTCTCTTCATCACCAAACATTGCATGAAATCGCAATGTTTTCTCAACGTACAGTGTTTTCTCAGCCTCTATTTTTCCCCACCTGCAAGCATGACCTAATGTTTCCCCTAAACAATAAAAGCACAAAACGGGAAAGACTTTGTTAAACTCACTGTGTATTTTATTGGGAAATATCTTCAAAGAAAGGAAATTAAAAATCAGGTATATGGCTAATACATTTGAACATTCAGGGCTTTTTCCCTTCTACCAAATATTAACTGGCTGCTATCTATATGTGTACTGAATAGAGATGATAAAAAGTGAAACAGAAATTGTAAATTTTAACTCTTTAGTTTTCCCAATGGTTCTGGAGCTGCTCCAGGAGCTGTAACCCTACTAGAGTGTGATCTTTACTAAATGTATAAGTAAAGTGTAGCAGAAATTATGTCCACACACTGACATTATAAAAAGAGTGAAGAAGATACTACCCTACATGGTTTCCCTCCCAAGCTTTGTAACATGTAGGGTATTACTTATTTCAAATTAGTTTCTCTAGCCCTAACGTGACTTCTCACATATGAACACACTAGAACTCCTCTCATATCATAATATTGTCTCTAAATTAACATTACTTCATTGTGTAGTTACCTTGTGTGGTGGCAAGTCAGTTTAGCAAGCCTAAGAGATTTCTTCAATTATATTTGAGCTAGAAGATAAAAGTCATGAAGTGATGTATCATAAAATACATCAAATATTCTACATCTCAGTTTACATAGGCATAAATTGTTGTAGAGTGGATACAGTACATAGCATGTCAGGTGCCTGTACAGGTACATAATGGCTATAATTGTAGAAATTTTCCTTTTGAAGCAAGGAATTTGCATTTAGCCCTCTACGGATCTCCTTAAACTAACCTGGAAAAGAAAAGGGTTATCAAGGAACAAAGAGAAAAATTAAGTAAATGAAAACAGTAATTTCTAAAGTATTTTAGCTATGGAAATGAAAATGTTATGTAAGCAGAAGTGGTAAAGAAACAGCACACACACAAATACTCAAATCCTTCATTCAAGTTACTACTAAGTGGTATATATCATGTAGGTGCCCTGAATGTCTTCTAAGATTATACCAAATTGGGAATAAATTACTCATTGGCATGCATTTTAGAGAATGGTCTCACATGACTTACAAGCAATAGTCCTGTTTAAAGAATAATAAAGAGAAATGAAAGAAAGAGACTTCACAGACATGACTCTCAGAGTCTTTAGACTCATTGTTTGAAACTCCTACTTCTTTCTTTTTTTGGCACTCACTCAGAAGTGTTTTTATTAGTCCCTATTGTCCAACAATATTAGGGATGCATTAAAGTAAATGTGGACAATGTACCCTTAATTCCACTTTGTACAGGTCTTAATATCACCTCTACTTGAATGTATTTAACCAATAGTCGGTGTACTAGTGTAAGGTACATTATCCTTTTAAAAAACAAAGTTATACTTGAAAAAGCTAGAGTAGTTGGAAGATGTTTAAAACATGTGGTCCTAAAGCAACAAATAGCTATAGATAGAGCAACAGTAACAGTAAATAGCAACAAGGAAACAAATGAAACTTTTTTATTACGTATTGTCTTATTTGCTATTAAAACAATATGTAAACCATTGTCCTGTTTTGCAGTCTGAAAATTTAGCTGTTTATTGAATTTTGTCATTGATAGTTTACCATATTGGTTGCTAACAACAAACACTCCACTATATACAAAAATGCAGAAATTGTGAAGTCTGAATGAAAAGAGGCTAAATTTCGATACAGAAAAAAAATGTTTATACAATGATTACTTACCTGTCAGCTAAAATTTTACTAAATCCAGCAGAAGCCCAGACAAATATGCTCTAAAAAATTTAATATATGACACAAGGAAACAGAGTATGCCCTTCTCATCTTCTAGGCACCTGCCTCAACCTATTTTGTATTAAAATGTGAAATTGCTCATTTGTAAAACCATGACAATGAGAGAAATTAAAAGAAATTCCCTTAGAAAAGGAAAGCATTTTTTTCACCTTTGACAGCAGCTATTTGTTCAAGGGAAAAAAAATCAAAATGGTGATCAAAGAGATATTGCCTATTTTAAACAGATCTAGTCCATACACTTTAATATCTTAAGTTACTCATTAAGATTTCTTTGAGTAAGATATACACAAAGAGGTTTACAGGTAACACTATTGATAGAAAAATACTTACAAGATAAAATACCAACACTATGAAATTCTGTTCTAGCAATGACTATACCAGTTAATCACTGTTGTCAGGAATAAACAAACAAACAAACAAACTAGCCGTGTGAGTAATTTGATGTAATTAGAAACATTTGCTATCATAATGCTGCTGACTTCTAAATCACTAATGGAACAATGTTCTCAAAAACATGATAAACAAAATATGAACCAACGTCAGTTAAGCCATTGTAGGTTACCAGACTCCTAAACATCTAAAATTAACTTTGTGAAGACTTTCAAAACATGATTTTGAAAACTAGGCTCAGAGGAGAAAATCTGAGTTTTCTTCAGAGACTTCAGAGAAAATTGTTCTTTTGGAGTTGTTAAGCCGAAAAACTATAAATAACACCCCTCCATAGATAAATAGTACTAATTAAAAATTAGTTTAAAAAATGCTGATGAATTCTATTGTTAACGATTCTTCTAGCAAAAGGAATCTTGAAAGTCACACTTTTGAGGTGCAAATATGCCCTAAACTTTTTTCAAATTTTATATGACAACTTGCATATAGGACATACGCATAGATATTGATTTGCATGCACACACTCATTTGCACATGTGCATACATACACAAAAAGTATCTTAAGAGAAGAAATCTCAGAAAAATGAAAGAATAGGATGCAATTGATTCAAAGTATTTAACTATAAAAATACGACTTTTGAAATTTGTTCAATAGCACTATATAGATCCCCCTCCCTCCAAAAAAGACAGAAATTAAAGAAATCAAAATAACAATGGAATACATAGTATCTCAGCTTAGGACAAAAAAAGATTACAACCACAGAGGTATAGATATATTTTAACTTGCCTAGGTAGAGCAAGTCTAAGAATTTTTGAAACATTATTAGAAAAAATTTCTAGACCATTTTTAGGTTGTCTGGTCTTGGAAACCTTTAAAGGTTTTTTTAAAAAGTAGAAACTAATGCTTAAATGCTCTACTATTTCTCTGCTAACACTTTTTAGGGTTTAACAGTGTGATTCAAATAATTCCACTCTGGCAGTTACGCATCTATTCCAATTGAACTATCAGAAGAGATTATATCATAAATCCACATTAATTTGCATTAACTGTAACTACAAAGAACAAATGTAAATTAATATAATTAATACAAATTTCTGTGGATGTACTGTAAACACGTCTTGTCCATCTGCTGTATTGGTTTTATGAGATTTCAAATATTTTTTATAAACTTGATAAAACACTTTCATTCTGTATTAGACTTCATATGACATTCTGCATAAGATGCTAAAACAGTACAGAATCAACAGGCTGCATGTTTTCAAAAGCTAGATTTGTTGAGACAACCTGTGAAAGATGTGTCTCCAGCTACACCGTCAAGTCACAGAAGGCAAAGGGGCTGAGAGAATGAAGAACCACCTGCTGTAGGACAAGATCAGGTTTGAGACCATCTAAGGCACCTGAAGCTGCAAACTCCATGGGACAAGATGACATGCATCTGCAGGTCCTGAGAGAACTGGTGGATGAAGTGGCTCAGCCACCGTCCATCATATTTGAGAAATCGTGGCTGTCCAGGGCAGTTCCTGCTGCCTGGAAACGGGGAAACAGACACCCAATTTTTAACAAGGGAA
>NW_009623705.1:94902-98323 GCF_000690535.1 Cariama cristata
ATCATTACTGGCAAATTTTGTGGCCTTCTATGATGGAGTTACAGCACTGGTGGGGAAGGGAAGAGCAACTCATGTCATCTACCTGGACTTGTGCAAAGCATCTGACACTATGCTGCGTGACATCCTTGTCTCTGAGTTGGAGACATGGATTTGACGGATGGACCACTCAGTGGATAAGGCTGGATGGTTACACAAGCAAAGAGTTGCGGTCAATGGCTTGATGTCCAAGTGGAGACCGGTGACCAATAGCTTTCCTCAGGGGTCGGGATTGGGACTGACACTGTTTAACATCTTTGTTGGTGACACAGACAGTGGGATGGAGTGCACCCTCTGGAAGTTTGCCGACAACACCAAGCTGTGTGGTGCGGTTGACATGCTGGAGGGCAGGGATGCCACCCAGAGGGACCTGGACAGCCTGGAGAGGTGGACCCGTGCAAACCTCATGAAGTTCAACAAGGCCAAGCGCGAGGTCCTGCACCTGAGTTGGAGCAATCCCAAGCACAAACACAGGCTGGGCGGAGAATGGATCGAGAGCAGCCCAGAGGAGAAGGACTTGGGGGTATTTGTTGACGAGAAGCTCAACATGACCCGGCCATGTGTGCTGGCAGCCCAGAAAGCCAACCGTGTCCTGGGCTGCATCCCAAGCAGCGTGACCAGCAGGGAGAGGGAGGGGATTCTGCCCCTCTGCTCTGCTCTGGTGAGACCCCCCTGCAGTACTGCCTTCAGCTCTGGGGTCCTCAGCACAAGAAGGACATGGACCTGTTGGAGTGAGTCCAGAGGAGGCCATGAAGATGATCCAAGGGCTGGAGCACCTCTGCTGTGAGGACAGGCTGAGAGAGTTGGGGTTGTTCAGCCTGGAGAAGAGAAGGCTCCAGGGAGACCTTAGAGCAGCCTTCCAGTACCTAAAGGGACCGACAAGAAAGGTGGGGAGGGACTTCTTATCAGGGCCTGTAGTGATAGGACAAGGGGCAATGGCTTTAAACTGGAAGAGGGAAGGTTTAGATGAGATATTAGGAAGAAATTCTTACCGGTGAGGGTGGTGAGGCAGTGGCACAGGTTGCCCAGAGAAGCTGTGGCTGTCCCATCCCTGCAAATGTTCAAGGTTGAGTTGTTGAATAGGGCTTTGAGCAACCTGGTCTGGTGGAAGGTGTCCCTGCCCATGGCAGGGGGGTTGGAACTGGATGATCTTTAAGGCCCCTTCCAACCAAACCATTCTATGATTCTATTTAAAGTCAAGAATGTATTAAAAAAAAAGTATGCTCTATTTTAATATGCTTCATTTCAATCACATTTACACAGACAAGAGGTACTATTTAATTCACTGAAGTCCTATGGCCTGCATTGTGCCACATAGGAGGCTCGATTACAGTGTTTCTTCTGGCTTTATGACATATGAATCCATTAATATCTGCAGAATTAAGCAGTTTTATGTCTGGTAGTTAAAGACCTGCATGACTGCATTAACAGAGGTAGAAAGCTACCATATTTCAATGTAAAATTCTTTCTAATGAACTCTTTATGTAAGTAAAGATAATAAATAGAGTCTTCAGAAAGATTAAGACTTCAGTGTACCTTCCCAAGTTACTTAGTCTGGGAACTGACTAATTTGGAAGCTTAATGGAAGCAGTTGCTCCCAGTAGCAGTTTGCCTCTGTTGGGGGAGAATCAATATTCATAAAACAATTTTTGTTATGATACATTGATAATCCTAACTTTATCATGAGTAACTACTTCAATTGCTTGATTTGATTTTCATTGCATATTTATCTTCACATTGAATCTTTCTGTACTCTCAAATCACCTTATTAAAAAATATTTATCCAAGCAAATAACTAGCAATTTACTGTATTTTTAAAAGTTTTTTTCATACACTAATGACATTATATGTTAAAAATACAAAATATTTCTCATAAAACTAAGTGTAAAATCAAATTCAAATTATGTGTAGTATTTCTTCAACTATTTCCAGAGAACTTGTATGTAACGAAACCTTCACAAATTAAAATATGTTTGTTTTCTTCAACCAATATCTTTTTTCTTTTTCTCCTCTGCATGTTTAAATGTTTTCTATGGAAACACTTTGCTACCATACAGCCCATAGGTAGCAACAAATTTAAGTTGAATAAATTTTATTGTATTATTTCTGTTCAAGGTTCAGTCACGTTCCAGAATTAATACACTACTTTGGTGAAACAATACAGAAAATAATCCATCTCCATTGGTCCCTTCTGGTAACAGTAGGGTGGAAAAAGAATGTTAGTCATTCTATTAATTCTTTTTATTTTCCCTCTTTCTCATCTACGCACATTCTCTCATCCTTTTTCTATTAAAAAAAAAAAACAACAAAACACCAACAAACCCAAACTCCAAAGGAATCAATCACCTTAAATATAAACAATAAAATACTCAGACAGAGGGAAAATCATATATTATTTAAACTTTTTTTTTCTTTCTGCCATAAATCATTCCCTTTTAAATCTTTGTCTTTATATATATTATTCAGAGCAATGACCAGTATTTATGCTTTTGAAATATTTAGTACACTTTTTAGTAACAAAAATAGAAAAATAGATTAAATAATTCTGTATCATTTAATGAATTGCTGGTAAAATGTACCGCATCAGATTAGATTATTCTTGTCTAAATTTGGATATCCACATTTAGATAATTACTTATTACTGCATACCTACACTTCCATTACAATGAGTGGAGGCCTAGTCGCACAGTCATCTGGAGAGATTTTTGACTCATCTGAAAATAGACTTTAATATTTGATTTACTCAGTGTTTATTTAGCCCTTGTTTCCACTCCCTGAATTGATTATGTCTCCAATGACCATAATGGGAACTTAGACACCTCCCTCATACGTTCCCACCCAGACTGCAGGCACTTCAAGTTAGACAAGACGAATCCTACCCACAAGTGTTTTAAAAGAAGGAATATTCTTTTATATTGACTAAATATTTCTTATGTTTGTGTTGAAAATTAATTTTATAGCTAATTTTATTTAAATCGTATTTCCTTATCCAGTGGAAAAAGCATCTAAGAACGTTCACTTATATTACATCAAATACTAAGCTTCAATTTCATATACTGTACTACGGCTATTACCTGAGTACTGTGGTATTTTATCAGTTTTTCTCTTGCACCACTGTCCAGCTGAAGAATTTTGAGCTGAGACTGCTCTTCTAAAAGCTCCTCCTGTACATGGTGGTGTTTTTCCTGTGTCTGGCCAATCCCTTCTTCCAGTTTTGCTATGCGATTCACATGCTTTTTAAGCTTAAAACCAGTTTAGATTATATGGTATAATTTAGATGGAAAAGCTTTCATTCCTGCCAAATCCGTATTTCTTTTTCTAGAAGTATCCAATTTAAGCAAACATTTTATTATGTTGTTCCACTGATCTCAATCCCTTGCATTCC
>NW_009623705.1:98354-134655 GCF_000690535.1 Cariama cristata
ATTAATTACAGGGATAAAAATTATGAACAATCAAAGTACATTATTTTTCACACACCTGTGACAAGTGAAATGTAGAAATAAGCAAACAAACAAACAAACAGGCATTCCTCTCTATAAATACACATGCAAGAGAGGAGGAGACAGAGACAACTGGTTTTCTTGCAGTTTCCATGGCCTTATCAATAGAAAATGAATTTAACCCAAATCTCCAGAGTGGGCAAGAAAATTATGGTGGAGTAAGACAGAATGTAAATATTGTTGGATTGTGTGCATTTTTTCCCTTCAGTAAACACGAGGTAGCCTTTTCCCTTTTTCACTGAAAGAAAAATAAAAAAAGTAATTGCATTTTTTTCCCATAGACTCTCGGTTTCTGCACAGAGAGAGTTGCTGTAGAGTAGCTGTCTCCTGCGAGTTCACATGCTCATTTGCTTTCTGTTATAACTTGGTCCTTTTCACCTCCCCTTATTGAAATGGTATTCATTTTTTTACGTTTGCTGATACCTACAACAACACACTTCACTATCTTGTGCTCCAAAATCCTTATCTATAAAAATCCATTTTATACCCCAAAAATACTTATACAAATACACACGCATACATATGAAATCCTAGTATTTTTTAAAACTTAAATTAAATTACACATCCTTAGCAAATTATGAAATCTCTTAATGTAAAGTGCTAGATAAGAGTCAGATGTTGTTATCACCAAAACTATTTTTCATGCATTCTTTAAAATTTGTAGATTTTTTTTCATTCAGGAATATCATTAGTTATTAAATAATGCAACTACCTGTCTCAGTCCAAACTGAAGGCAATTGTGAAGTTCTATAGAAGTGTCACATAACGTCATGAAGCATTAGAACTTTCTTTTCATGAACAAAAGATAAGTGCAAATGGTATTTTCAAGAATATTACTGCAAATCTCTCACAGTTTAATGTTTCCTAAAGCAAAAAAATACTTCATCTAAGTTTTTTTTTTTAAGTTTTTGGACTAATGTTGTATGTCTTTACGCATTACTAAAACTTATAAATTATTAACACTACATATTGGGCAGACAGAAACATTTGGAGGAGTGAGGGCTTTAAATATTAATCTGTCACTTTCTTGAAGAGTTTCTGAAAGTAGGCCTGAGTAGAATAACAATTATAAACTTTTAAAAATTCACATTTTTAGAGATTTCAACACACTAACTGGTACAAATTCAAAATGGGATGATGCCAATCTCTTTTCCAGCAGTAGTAAGAAAAACATTTTTCCAACTTATCGTATGCTGTATATTTATGTGTTGTGTAATCTGGAAAGTATATTTAATAATTAGGAGTGCTCTTGTGCATCATCAGTTAATCTGGATTATAACTAACTATTGTTTTTCCCATAAAAAGTCACAGCTAAATAATTATTTTTTTAAGGTTTCCATGGAAAGGTGCTAATTTCATACTTTGAGTTCATAGATTTAGAGAACTGTTTTTTTCTTTACCCCCAAATTCTGTTGGCTTTGCAAGGGGCCAGAAAAAGATATGACGTCATCCACTTTGGCTTTGACAAAAGCTACTTCTACTTCTCCACCTAAACAGTCTTGCAGCTCATGTAAGCAAGATAAGCGTAAAATAAAATTCAGCATGGATGGCCTGTTGCAGAAATTCATATTCTTTTTCGCCCGATACAGAGGGCATTTAAGGGTCTGAAGAAGAAATTTGAAGACAAGTAATTCAGATCGAACTTACAGTTCCTATAATTCTAGGGAATTTCTTTAGAAATAAGTTCCAACTGAGTAAGTCCTCAGGTCCCAACTCATCTAGATGACACTGGTTAGCTTCTGTAACAAAATAGGGTTATGTCAGTTAAATCTACGGGTAACCAGCATGCCATAATTTTTCAAACTTTGGGCTGGATTCTGTAAGGTTGTAACTTAAAACAGACGAGCTGCTTTATTTTTCCTGACAAAATGTGTGCTTATCTCAGATTTCTGATTAGCTTCTTTTCTGGCAAAAAGTACTTCAAAATAATCTCCAAAAATGCTTTTCCCACAGGCGTGAAGGCCCACCACTTCCTGAAAGTAGGGGTCAACATCAATTTCTTATTGTGTCCAAGCAAAAAGGGACAGCAGAATTAGATAAAATATCTCAATACTTCTTCTGAAAGAGATATGTCCTTCCTACTTGGACTATTTTAATAATAAAGATGTATCTTACGCAGAGACCAGGCAGTCACTGTGTTCCTCTTCTTACAGTGACAAAATAAACTCGTGGTAAAAGACAAACAAATATTAGGTGTATGAGTGAATATTTTCAATGGCTCTGTAAAAATTGATGAATATGTGTTATCATAAACTTACTGAGTTGTTATTTGCCTTCCTACATATTGTTCTACCTCCATATTTGAAAATGTAATTGAAAAAAAAAGCTACAGAAAGCTGTTTCTCTGGAAATACTTAATAGCTGTTACGCAAAAATACCAGCAGAAACAGTTGCCTATTGTACAACTAAGGTGAGTTCCCTGACATGCTTCTGATCTCATAGGTATCAGTGTTGGAGTGTGCATCCTGTGTATGCAAACTCAGGATCATTTAACTAGCACCTTATGTGTCTTTATACAAACCCACCTCAGCCTTCAGAGTACCCAGATCCTCATCGAAGTTCTATATACCGAAAAACATCAGGTGAGTAGGAGTGAGAGAATAATTGTGGGATCTATATGGGAAAAAGCTTCTTAAAGGAGTCATTATCAAGAACACAAGTATTTCATATCCTTCATTACTCACTGACAACTACCTGGTGATTACCCTTCCAAAGAGTCTCCAGAAATGCAGGAAAATTTTGTCAAGTTACACATTTGTTTTAAAAACTGTCGTGATGGAGTATTGATTATCATACCTGAACACATTCCTAATGTCTGTTCCTATCTGGAAAAGGAACTCTTTAAAAACGTGCTTCAGGGCCTGGCTGGGTCTTACTAGAATATTTCCTAGCTTGCAAGGAAATAGATAGCTTGTTCTACTTGTAAGAACAGCCATATGGTGTAAAACATACACTTAAATACTCCAGGAAGAACTTGATCTCCAAATACCACAGACTCGGTACCTACATGACAGAACATAGTTTTGTTATGAAGTATCAGAAAAGGTATCATCTAATGATTTCTCTAGGTTACCTTTCCCTTTCTGGACTTAGCTTTACTAATTAGTCCGCTACCATGACTGTGCATCTTTTAGAACCTAAGCAATCACAGTATCACTGAGCGTATGAAAAAGCTAAGCCACTTCTGCTAAACATCTGATATGATCTGCCTATATGTACTTCTCCTTATGAAATAAGATGAGAGTAGATTTAGCTGCTATGACAAATATTGCTTACGCTGTGCTGTGATGCAATTGTCACACAAACAAGAAATGTTGTCAGAAATGTGTAGGCTGAGTAGCAAATACGTAGTCAAACTTGTCTTCTATGAATGCCAAGAAATGCTAGATGTAAATCTCAGTGAGGAAACAACTGTCAAATGGTCATAATGCACAGGACAACTTTTAGAAGCACTGAAACAAGAGGATGAAGAAAAAACAGCTAACGTCTGGGAGACCAATGAGATACCTCCGATTAAAATAATATTTGCACTCGATAGTTTTTTCAGCAAAAGATATGAGAGATGGGAGGGGTGAGCAGCCCACAGGAAAAATAATTCCAGTGAAGCAGGAGAATACATGAGGAAGTAACTGTGGGCTGTTGTGGTCAGCATCCCCTATCAGTCCTTGGGAAGAAAATGTAAATTCTTTATTATTTCTCAGTGAGTCACTGCTACCAACAAACTTCTGGTAATTATACTTAAATCTGCCAATATGCAAAGTGGGAGGACTATGAACTACTGTTTTTCACTAAGAATGAAAGAAAACAGAAAATTTACTGTTATGTGGATTTATTGATCTATGGGGAGCTGACATTTCTGGAAGTCAAGTGTTATTAGTCAGTTAGGAAGACAGTTACAGATGAAAGGGGTTCTCATCCAAAATTGTAAGTAATGGATGAACATTGTGGTAGTAGTTGTCAAGCATAGTAAGAAGTGAAGAAAAAGAACTACTGAAATTCTAAAAAAAAGGTATTTTTCCTTTTAGAGATTTATCTGACAGATTATTTGGCTCCATAGACCTTTGGTTAGATTTGAAATGTCAAATCTTACAATCTTGCATAAGAAATTCTTTGGCCATAAGATACACTGATTAAATTTTTCTTCATAGCTGTAAACAAAAAAAACCCAAAGCCACTCAGACAAATTTCATTCATACTTGGTAGGAACTGAAGGGCCTACTATTAACAGTAGTCAACCACACTGTCTACCACAGAACATTGAATTCTGGTCAGAAATCTATAATGACAAGGATAGACTTAATATTGTTGTGTCCTATGATAAAAGTTTCTACTTCAAAACATTCCAGTGTTTTCTGAAGGCCCAAAGGACTTTTAGAGGCCTTAAGAAGGGCCCCGATGTAATCCTAGGGGTTACCAGACTTAGAAAAAGAACATATATTGCCACTATGAACTCTGACAACTGAAACATCCATCTTAAAGGGAACACCAAATGAACATAAATCAATTAACTTAAAATCAAAACTTAAATCAGACAAAACCAAGGCCTCCTTTTAAGCCTCCGATTGGTTTTAGAGGAAGGTGTTGGCTGTTATAGCTTTTATTGATGATAAGAGTAGATGACAATTTTAACTCCATTCCTTATAAATCTCTGAGTTTTTTGAAAGAATTGAGGAAAAAGAACAAGTTGTTGTCCATGCTTTAAAAAATTCCTTTGAATTTTTGCATGATATTGCTGATGCTTATCCTTAAAGGACTAACATACAATACAGCTCTGAAAATTATAGGTAAGGAAGTATTACTTTTATGTCAAGGTTGAATTTCTTTCATTAAGGTTTGTTATTTTCAAAGTTTTCTTTGATGTCTATGAGCCAAAAATCCTTTGCATACTCTCACCAGTTTCAGCAAGATGATGTCATCAAGAAAAGCAGTTGTTCTATCTTCATCTATTACCAGGATGTTATTATAGTGGTATTGCACTCTGCTGCCTATCATAAAGTTTTCCGTTATTAGGCACAGGTTTCAGTTGCTTAGAGCTTTGCCCAAATGTATTAGTTTGGATTGAAATTTGTCTGGCTGAATTTTTGCTCAAGGTCAAATTATCGTGGAAAGTGTAAATGAAAATATCATGGTTATTTCTAAGAATGATATTAACAAACATATGTGAGTGTGTGTATGCAGAGAGAGAAACATAATTTATCTTAAAAGTTTTATATCCCTTCTCTTGAAAAGTTCTGATGTCTTGGAGAAGGGCAGTGGCTTGCTATGGCTGTTACTTATTCTCTCTTTTTGCTGCCTTGGAAATACAAAATTAAGAGAAATTTTCAGACAGACCTATATGTTTTTAACACACATTAGCTTGGTTGGCACAAGGTGGCCAAGAATGACAAAAATTACTTCCCTGCTAAAGAATGTATATATCTGCTTGACAAATCTCTGTCTGACCTTGTGAAGTCAGACAACACACCACACCAAACGAGGAATCCCTTCACAGCTGTTTCTTTTACAAAGTATCCATATGAATGAGGTAAATCCAATTTTACTTTTTAGGCTGGGTACCTCCCCAAATCTATTTGACTTGGGAGCAGGCTCTGATGTTCATTTTATTAAAAAAAAAAAATCACTGTGGCAAAAACAAATATGTAGCATTCACAATATATCAGAATTAAGGATGCCAGGTATCTTAATTTCTACCCAAATTATGTATGCATATTTGCATATTTGTAGCTTTATCACTTCCTTTAAACGTCCAGCTCATATGATGACTTTTATCACTTAGGGGGCAAATAGTTCAGCATTTTGATTTCTTATCATTTATCTTTCAGTGTTCAAAGTACAATACTCAAGTACTGATATAAATAAAAAATTATCCTTGCCTTTTAAGGTTCTCTACGTGTTTCCAAAACCTCAGATGAATTCACATATAATTATTTTTTTTAATTCCCTGATCATGTACACTGCACAAACTTGTTAAGTCCGAAACAAGACCCTGGAACAAACTTCTAGCCCTTTCAGTGGCAAATTCTGAATCTGCACCCTACCGACAATGTCAATATGCACCAGCTTACACAGTTTGAATGGAGAACCAGGGCTTACATGCTGACACAACTAAAAAGAAAGTATAAATATATCCACTGATTTTCAGCCCAATGGTGTCTGAATGTTTCATAAATATCAGCACCCTATGATGTGAGAATATAGCTCTATTATCATTTTACAGATAGGTAGTTGAAGCAAACAGATTTAGGATAATAGAAGATAAGAAGCTCACATAAAGCAGAGAGATCGCTTCCCATCAGAATACTCATTTGGGATATGTGAGAACACAGATTAATTTCTCTTTTAGTTTGAAGCAGTTTAAACCAACATCATTCCATGTTATTCTGAGAGGGATTTCTCTCTCAGTCTTTCTTGCAGAGTTGTCTCCTTTTCATAGGCAATTTTAGCAGTTATTAAATCAGAGAGAGACAGAAAACTTGTATGTGCTCAGGCACTATTGTCCTCCCTTGTAATGTGGATGACCTTGGCTCAAATCCTCAGTCAGACAAAGGGCAGAACTGAACCTTGTTTTCTTACATCTTTTGTTAATGCTTCTTTGTAAAGATCTTTACCTGTTGAAAGCAAATTATCATTGGCTACAGTGGTACTAGGGAAAGTTTAGCCTGCTACGGATCAGATGGCAGAATCTCAGACTGGATATTCAGAAAAGTTTAGATGAAGTATCTTGCTTGATTTCTCCGGGAGAGGCCAGGAAAATATCTAGTTCGTCAGCTCAGTATCCAACTGTCTTCATCATATGACCCCTTTTTTTTTTTTTCCACCAGAGTTTTCTTTTTAATCAATTATACAGCTTCCTACTACAACACAAGAGGGAAGAGTCCTGCAGACAACTTACCTCAATGTACGTCCTTGATCAATTCCTTGATCATTGCCTTTCCTGTGGTGATATGCAAAGACCAAAGTAAATGATAGAACTTTGGTGTACAAATAAGATATTTTCATAAATTGTACCAAAAGCTGCTGATCTGAAGTTGCAAAGGTCTTCTGTGGGGTTTTTGGGTCTTTTTTTTATTTTTTTATTTTTTTTTTTTTAAATCTAGTAATCATGGATGGTGAAGAGAAAAAGATTAACTTTGAAATAATACTTTATATTTACCCACACAACTGTTTCCCTCTGAAAAATTTTGTCCAAGTTAAAAAATAAAGCAAAACAAAACAGGCTACTTGTCAGTTTGTATTAATCACAAGCACAGAACCACAGGTTTAAAAACTTTTCCATATTTTTAAGGCAGTCATAATCTATTTTTCTTTTCTTAGTATGCTGCATCTTTTAAATATATGCTTCATTTCTTTGTCATCTGGCTCTGTCCCATGTTGGAATTGCTCCCTGCTGTTAATTAGAGGTGACTATGATTTGATTAATCTCAAACATGTGCTATATATGCACAATATGGAAAACTGTATTCTATATTTTTCTACTTAAAACATGCTTGAATGTAATGGAAATAAGCCAAACATTTTTTAATGACTCAGGACCTAATCTTATCACAATGAACAATATGGATATGATCAAAATAAGACATTCTAATCAATTTGAAGTGTTAAAAGTTCACAGAAATATGCACTAATCATGTACAGTATTTCCAATATAATACAAACAGGATTTCAAATACACGAATGCATACCGTCTGAACATCATTGCTATGTGTAAATTCTCAGTTCTCCACCTCGCTCTCCATTTCCACAAAGTTTTGTGTCAGTCTGACAATTTGCTATTCCTGTTCCCACATTGTTGGCATGGTTCCCATGTAGACTTTTTTGAAGGCACTGCTCACATTTTTCAGACCTAAGGAGCGAGCAGTCAGCAATGGCTATAACATTTCCATACTGTTTTATAGAGCTCTTGGTCTTGAAAGGTCTTTAATAACTAAAGTACAAATGTAAGCTCATTTATTAGGACAGGATTATTCTGGTGCTTAAACTAAATTTTGAAATTAGTAATTATACAGTTATATAAGAAAAGTTCCCATATAAGGAAAATTAGGCATATGATAAAAGGTTTTCTGGGTTTATAAGCATCTTTAAAGACCACTCCTAAATAGTAAAGTTTTGAATACTTTATATCACATTCATATGTATGCCTATGAATTTTGGTGCAAATATAACTACTGTAAGTATTAACAAAAGTTCTCTAAGAGATTTCCTTAGGCTATTCAAAAGACATTATTTTAAATAAGTTAAATCTAACAATTTTAATTTTTAAAAATGACAATTATTTAATTTGCTGGCTCTAATTTTTTTGATGTAGAACTTTGGTGTTATTATTATAATTATTATTATACAGCCTCCAGTGGTGAGATATAATTCTAATTAATTTTTCCTTCAGCTGTATACAAATCAATAACTGTAACATCCCAAAGGAAAAGTATGCTGTATGGTCCTCCAAGTTCCTAATGAATGCAAATAAGCTGAGCTTTCTCTGACAACTATGAATATTGTTTTACAATTTTGTCATTGAAATTGCTGTAGTCAACAATTCATACAGTAAATACAGAGCCAATATTAGTTGTAAATAACTACTGGTTACAAGAAGGTGTATTGTACCGTTACCATAGCAAACAAACTTTATGATTTTGTGAATCGGTTCCTCTAATGTATTTTGTTGAATAAGGCCTTCAAAGAAAACACGAATGTTCTCTTTACTTATATATATAAAAAAGCATTTTGTATATCCCTGAAATACTCCAGTTTCAATTCTCCTTTTTTTTTTTAATTGTTTGAAATACAAATACCTTCAAACCTTGAATTAATACTTTCTAACAATAACACCTTTTTTATAAGTAGGGTGGAGAACCTGAAATGGAAGGAAGATTAGAGTCAAAAATAAAAAAGCAGGATTCTGCATTTAAAACGGCCAATATATCCATGAAAATGCAGTATTTCTCATGCAATGATACAATAAAACTGTGAATGAATATAACAGATATGAAACAAAGAGCTACTGTAGTACTACTACATCTAGTATTTCTTTGTCATAAATACTTTTCAAGTAGTGCTGGAAAAATTAACGTGTAAATGAAAGCTATAGCACATTTTTAACATGTATTTTAAAATGAAAAGCCTATAAAGGTTTACAAGGAATTGAAATTTGGAGTGGTTGCAATAGATTGTTCCAGTTTCAACAAAACATCAGCAATGTCTATGAAAATGTTATTTAGAATAGATTTGAAGAAATAGTGCTTACATTAAATATGTTAATTACAGATGCATGTTGACCTCAGAAAAATCAACAGGATCCAAAAAAAAAGAAACAATAAAATGTTCTGGTTTAACACTTCTATTCAGCAAAAAGCTTGAAATACATATGACTGGGAAGTACCAGCCTCAACTGAATACTACATTAATTAATATGTTTTAAAGTCTCCTTGTTTTGAAGACAGAAGTTATTAAATTCTTAGAACGAATTTCACTAAAATTATTAGTTCTCTTTGTCCTATTTTCATGTTTTGCAATAACTAAATTTCTGATTTAATAAGCTTTCAATGCTCAGAAATCATAATAGAATATCAACTAATGTCATGTTCGCATAATATGTGTGATATTTTAAAAGAAATCCTTTCTTGATGACATTTCCTCAAGATCTCTACTCTCATACTTGTAATTCTTTCAAGTTCTGAATGAATCCCTGCTACATCTCACTCAATATTGATCTTCAAGGCATTTCTCCCAATCCTTTTCCCAGTGTGGTCACTGAACAGTATAAAAGTTCAATAGGAAGATCAGCTGCTCATCCACTTTTTGCTAAAGCAATTTGTATTATGGATTTATTTTAGCAGTCTACAGTGGCAGTTGCTGTTTTTACTATTTAAATGCTTTGATTATCTGACCTTGCTTACTTTATCTTTTTAAGTGCTGTGCATGGGCTTTAAAGTCGATCAATAAATGGGGATTCCTCCACCACATTATGTTGAAATCAATCCTGATTCAGACTATTTGTATTTCACTCTTATGAGTCCATCTGTCTTTCTTAATTTTATATTCTCTTTTCTTAATAATTTTGCCTACCGCTGCAAATGCTTACTGTCAGGTAGATTTCCGTCACAATCAATTCAGCTTTTTCCAGTAGTAACTATAATGTCTGGGAAAACACAAATGTATAGGATCATATCCTACTCCTGGACAGTCATCCTCTGTAGTACTATTGTTATTATTTAATTTGTTTACTTAAGTATTTGTGTCATAGGTACTGTGAAAGTCAATAAACACAAATTTTGGTTACTTCATGTCTTTATTTTTCCAGTAATATTTAGAAAACAAAGACTTCGTGGACTTCTTAACTATAGCTTTATAGTTTTATGTTTATAGTTTCATGTCCTCTGCATAAAAGTCAAACTAAACGGTAAAAGCTTATTAAAATTTTTCAGATTTTCAATTTCTCTGAGAGAAACAGATAAAGTAAAGGAGCCAGCCAGCCTTCACCTATGATGTCACAGTAAACCTTAGCATTCTCCAATCAAATTCGAGAACTATAACTAGTTCTGATTTTGTGCAGTGTAAAAAATTGCACTCTCTGAGGAACATTTTGATATACACAGTATCTAATTTATTTAATATAGATAAACATTTTAAATATTTCAAGTTTTTAAACTTCTTACAAATTTTGAAGTTTACTTTGCTTAATTTGTAATGAAAAGGTTATTACAGCTGTAAGAAGCCTTAGCATGGATATGTCAAAATAGAAAAGGAAAAAGATACTAAATATAAAATCTAACAATGCAGTTAACATGCTATTCACGGAGTACTGAGCACTTAGGAGATTATCTACCTAGAACTTATAAAACTTACCGAATTACTACTTTGATCTCATTTAACCATCTCCACAAATGTTCAGAAAAGGGAATACCATTTCCCCTTTCTTTAACTAAATCACACACACACACAAAAACATTCATTTGGATTTCCATTAAATTAATCTGAATTAAAATAGAGAGTCAGTCATTTCACTGATTTCCTGTAATGTTTACATCAAAATTCACTACTTAACTTCTATAATAAAGCATCACAACTACAAAATAAAATGATGAGTGATACTTAAAACAGTTTTCATCTTTAATCTTGCAAACTTATGAACAGCTTTTCACATGTTTATAGGGTAATTGGTTTCGTGAAACTGCTGACATTCCTATATGTTTGAAAGACTGGTACCTAGAAGGCCATTAAGATCTGATACTACTTTACTTGACTTGCTAGATAATACATTATTTTTCATGCATTAAAAGAAACTTACCTGCTTCTTCAAATTTTCTAGTTCTTCACGTGATTGAGACTGTTTCTGTTTATTCCAGGTTATTCCAGGTCTAGTGGATGTTGAGGCCTTGAGAATCTGCTATTCTTCTTCTGTCTTTGATGCTGTTTTGATGATGTTTTGATGCTCCACACTTTTCTTGATTTCATAAGAGCAAATAGGAATTATTCAATCACAAGTTTGACAATGGTAAAAAAAATTGAACCTTTTCTAATGGCTGGGAGCATTTCTGCCTCAGTTGTAACTCCATATGGTGCACACCATGATATCTCTGATGAGAGGGGAAGGACAAAAGGGGACATGAGCACAAATATCTTAATTATATATTTAAAAAACATTAATATTAACATAATTTGGAAAAAATAATGGGATGACAGAGGTTTAAATCATGTTAGCACCAGTGATGATGGTGGTGAATATTTGGCCTATTTTGTGAAAGTCATTATTGAACTTATATTAAAAACATGGTCTAAGTGAAAGTAAACACATGAAGTAACTAATAATAAACAGTCACCAAATGTAAAAAAAAACAGATCAGGCTTTTCACTGGTAATTGTGCATGTGCATGAAAAAGAAATGGCTTAGGCATCTAATGTAGAAAGTAACCCATATTGAAAAAAGCAGCAAATATTAAACAGTTCCTTGCATAATGGCACAATGCCATTTTTGTTCTTTTCTGAAAATGAATAATTTCAGAAATGCAAAATAATGGTTTCTAAGATTTGCCTATTTGAGACTGCAGTACGTATACATATATTTTTTAAATGATTGCTTAGTAATTTTACCAAAACCCTGCTCTCTCAGTATTTTTATAAAGAATTTTAGTTAACGCGCTGCTGAAAACGAATCAGTTTTTACCGATAATTCATTTCAGATTTTCAGGGGAGCATTCTGTCTTCTCCTTTTAAAATTCCACCAACTAATAAAAACATCTATTTCTTTGTGGGGCTGCCCTGGTTTTCCTTTAAATACTTCTGGAATTTGTGGGTGTGAGAAGGGGGGTTGCGTTTGCCACAATCTTAACCACTTAGAAAATAAAAATGAGAAATGCAAAGGAGGATAAGAATTATTAGAAGGTATTACACAATAGTATCTAGTATATGGTGGGGGAAGAGTTCAACTTATGCAATACTTACTAACATCACTTGTGAAGATTCTTCATTTTATTGTGATAGCAGAGGGGAAATGTGAAAGAATTCACTGCGCCAAGTATTATGCATTTCCTCAGAGCACAGCTTAAAAAAGACAAGTCCATACTGTTTCCCTCAGGTGGGTAAATGTTAAGAAAGAAGAATCCAAGTTTCATGATGCAGCAGCACAAAGCTGGGAAGTGAAAATTATGTTGCAGCCGAGTCCTGAAAATATGACTGTAAAAGTTAATCAATAAAATGTCTATTCCTGTCTATTCACTAGAGGCCCCAGCTGCATAGCTTCACACAATCGATACTACAAATTATTACGATTTCCAGGTTCCCACTGGACATTCCGAACAAATCTTTCAAGTGTAACAGGCTTATATTGGGGGTGGGGTGGGGTGTAACCTTAGGTTTATTTCGTCCAGGATAAGTATACAACAAACAAAGCTTGTGACTTCTAAAAACTTTCGGTTGTTTCCCTCTGAAATACATCTATTTTGGGCATCCTGGTAAATTAGCAGAAAATATTTTTATTCTATTTTAAAACTAAATATTTTTATTCTGGTGAACTAATGAATATAATGGACGTTTTATTGTTTTAAAATGCTAGTCAAGCATTTCCTTTTTTCACCACTTCCAGGAAAAATAACTTTCAATGTACAATTTCACAACAAGGAAATAAAAGCCTACAGAAATGGACCTTTCCCCTCAAAGGCCCCACAAGAGCTATAGCAAAATATCAGCTCTCCATGTAGTTTTAACTGACCAATTTATGCTGCTCTGCATTTTTCTTTGTATGGTCCTATGCTCTCGCCTTGATACAACTGCATTTGCCAGATCTCACTAAGTAGGAAGGTAGGTAAAGTCCAGGACCGTATGACTTTGAATAAGTCAGCGCCAAAGGGATGTTACTTTACAACACATGCAGTACCCTTCGTAGTGACTGAACATAACCCTTGTGACATTCCCTGTCCCAGAAGGCCCAGGGGACAGAGATCCATTGTTCTTTCTGTCTCCCAAGGAACAGAAATGAAGCAGATACCGACTGGCACAGCATGACTGTTTTCAGGTATACAGTAAGATGTCATTTTAAAGGGGAATTTCAATATTTAAAATCTCCAACTTTGCTGTTCAGTTTTTCACTTTATTAAAACTATGGTTTTAAATGTGCAGTTTTAATTTTCCGGATTCAACAATTCCTTCGCTGACCATGATCCTGCAGTAATGAGTCAGAGTACTTTTAAAAAGCAATGGTATCACAAATTTAAGGTTAAAACTTAACCTAAAAGTCAATAAAAAATAATTCTGATAATCTATACAGCTAAGAAAAGATTCCCCTAACTCCAAGTTTATTATGCTCCTGGACTAAAGTAACAAATTTCCAAAGTCACTGAACAAGCACAGAAAATAGAACTGACAGCGTAGGTTAATTTTTGCATGTTAACAGATTCATTCGAGTTTTATCTGTTCACACAAAGCATAATATAAAACTATAAAAAAGTCCCTCTGAAAGTCTCCTAATGGTTATCATTTGACTTTCTGTTTCAACATTAGTGGAACTCATTTCACTGAACTTTTGCAAAATTCCTGCTCTCTCAAAAGCTGTATTTCATCACATAATCGATCAGTTACAGCTGGGAGTTTCAATCCACACACACCCCCTCCCACTATCTCATACTAAGTTACCGCAACCAGTAGTCCTAGAAGTTTGTAACCTTTTTATTTCCAAACAAGTATCTACAAGAATTGGCCTAACATGGCATTTTGGTAACTGAGGAATCTCTTGAAATGGTTAGGAAAGCCCACTGTGGCAGAAGATTGAAGATAGTCTAGGAAAGTAGATCAGTGTCACTGTTCTCCCTAGAGAAGTACTGGTAATGTCTTTAGAGATATAACTACAGGTTGAAAACCACCAAGCTATTTTATTTAAAGAAATGAAGATACATTACTGAAGATGTTTTTTCTACGAAGCTTTTCCCAGTCTTCAGTAGAAAAATTAACCTAAAACATTTGAACTACAGGAAGGATAATGTTCCAGTCTAGAAGCCATTTACAGTGAGCATACATTATCATATCTTGATTTTAGACGCATGATGTTTATTGCATCTGAACTTAGCAAACCTCTCAGAGGAGATTTGTTGAGATAGTCTTTGTTACTTGCCACAAATCTGAGATAAAACATTTAGCTTTAAATGTTCAGTCCATCACCAAATGAACAGACTTCTTTTTGCAGCCAAGCTACCTTTATAAAGTATTCGTCATGCTCTGTGACATTACAAAACAGCTTGAGATTCTGTCTGTATGCTTGGTGATTGCTTGAGATAACATAACTTTAGCAAGAAGAGAGTAGCTGTTTGCATGCAAAAGAATCAACTGGAGTAATTTCTACCATACTCTAAATCTTGAAAAATCTGAATAATGAATCAGTTTGTGCCTCAATATAAAAATATAGTTAACATTAAGCTAATTTATAAAAGCTAATTGTTGAGCATCGGTACTTTTTAATTAAATCCCGAGAGTTAGCATTTAATCTAATAGATACTAAATTTGGGTAATAAGAGCAGAAGTACTTTTTTCAGTGTAAACTTTTCTAAAGTATATTGTATGCATTTTATCTTTTTCATTTATGTTAGCAATCTTACATGTGCCTTGCTGTTGTGACTAAAAGTTCAAACACCAAATTTCCTTTAATTTGGTAGTGTCTTGCTTAGAGGCAGCTTCTTTAACAAAAAAGAAAGACAATAAGACCCATATGTAACCTTTGGTCTCTAAAAATAGGAAGGTGAGAATACCATTAATAGATAGGCAATAAATAATTACACATACTATTCTACTTCAACACTACAGAATCTTTCTAATTTAAAAAGTAAAAGAGACCACTAATAATAGTATTTTTTAACATTCAATTTTTTAAGTGTAGAATATATTTTAAAGCATACATTAATCAATCATATAGATATAATAGTTTATTCAATAGAGTTATAGAACATATTTACACTACTTCTTACCTGAGAGAAGTGATTAATACAGTATATATTAAGAGGATTTACTGGTGACTTTAATGTCTTCTCTTTCTTGAACACTGAAAAAGCAGTAACTCAGTTGTAATCACTAATTTCTTCCTCAGAAGTTTTAATACGTTTTCTCAGGGTCTTCGGCTCTGTCTGTGATTTTCTACTGTTCTGTTCTTGGCGAACTCTTTCTGCTATTTGCTCACTTAGCTGCTCTTGAGTTGCTTTCAAGCTGGATTCCATTAGAAGAAGTTTTTCTTCTTGACTGGCAAGTTCTTGGGCTGAAAGATAAAAAAAAAAAAAAAAAGCAAGCATTATATTTTAAAACCAAGCCGAGTGATATTTTCATTTTAAATGTAATGCAGTGCAACCCTCTGTAAGAGCTGGGAAAATATTATTTTCAGGAGAAGAGCATCATTCAGTTCCCAGATCTTGAGAGGAATATATACTATAAATATCATAATAGCTGGCTTAAGTCTCTTTCATTGTATTCCAGTAAATTTAAATTAAAAAACTTAGATTCCATTTTCTACAAACATTTAAACTGCTACCAAATCTGACTGTATATGCACACATTCAGTATTTAGTTCATTCTAAAGCAAACACCTATCGCCTTCATATCTCACAGTGTAAGCCAATGTAGAATTCAAAATCACAGTTTTGAAAAGATAGCAGCTTTTCTACCATTTCACAATCGTAACGTATACAATCTAAGCTCAAAGGTTTCGATTTCATTACGATTTTTCATGAATTACAGAGCACATACACAGCAAAAGCCCGTTCTTTCCCAAGGTCATCCGATAGATGGCAATCTTTCCTTAGACCAAAAGAAACCATAGCTGTACGCTGCCAGCACCCTCAGAAAAATAAGTGATTTAAGACAAAGACATTTTTCCTTTGTTCTTTGTTGACCATTTTCCTAAAAGATATACGTACGTAGGTTTTAATTTAAATATTTGACCCTTAGTATGTGCAAGCATGAGTTTGTGCAGGTGTGCGGATGTATGTGTACCTGTGCAGACACAAATCCGCACACTTGTATTGGTTTTTGTACTCTTTCATAAATATATGGCTTCAGGCATATAGGCACATTTAGTTATCAGGTTTAAGATGTCCTGGAATAAAACTAATCATTTAAACAAGTGCTTCACAACAAGCATTTTATAGCACACATTCCATTCATTATGTAGTATTCAAATGATTTTGAAATTTGACACCAGAAAATTAAAGAAATGAAGAAGCTTTTAGTGATAGCAGTTCAGTAAGTATCATAACAGAGGAGTTCACATGATCACAAATAAAAAAGCCTTTTTTTAATGTGCTGTAGTATAATATTAAAGAGTGATAAGTACACCAGGCTTCAGTGAAGTCGGGAAACAGTACTTTCCTGGCTTAGATGGATAGAATCCTGTAAAGAAAAACATTTGTGTTCTGTTAACATGATTCTACATTTATTGTCTTTAATGTCTGACAACGTTCACCATATGCGCAGGATCTGAATTCAGCTATCATATCTACCTTTATGAATTCAGAATATCCAGAAGATCAATTTCTTTATATAAAAAATTGCTTTGTTGTTTTCTCGTTGACAGTAACAGAACCCCACTTCTCACAAAACACGACAACAGTCACCTATTCTGTAAGTAAAAAGTACTGTATACAAACTGTTTAAATTTCTGCCTCAGGAAGGTACAGAGCTAACATTAACAGCTCAATGTTTAACAAACTGTACATATCACCCACAGCTCATCTTTACTGAGTATCAAGCAAATCTGAATCTCTGTGAACTAATGAATTAAAGCGTTATTAATGTCAACACATGTTTTTAAAAAGTACAATCTAAGAAACAATTTATAACAGGTTTTCTTTCACATCTAAAAAATGAGCAATTTTGGTATAGACAAGCCTAAGCAGCCATCATCCAATAAGAAATATCATGTATAATAAAACTCTGTTTGTCAGTGCGTTTTGGACCCATTTCTGCAATACATTTGAGCATAACTTCCCTGTGTTAGACGGTCTCCTTGAAATCAATATGACTACTTATTTGAATAATGTTAATTGTGGGCTCCTAGTATTCAATCTGGGTTTTAAATCAAAAGAAGGCTAAATATTTTACAGGTAATACTTACCTCTTCCATTTAAAGTTTTTCAGATGTTGAATTTTTTTATTTTTTTTTTTATGTAGAAGAAAATCCTTTGTATGTCAAATGCAGTTTATCCAAATTTCAGGACTTATTAAGTCACTGTCGATTTTATCAGAAATAGCATTGTCTGTGTCATCCAGAAATGGATCTTTAACAAGGCTTTAAAAGTTCTTAGAAGTAGTTTAGAGGTGTGATCTGTTGCCTGGCAATGGAATTATCTTCCAAAATCTATTTTATTTATATCAGTTTCGATCTGTAAACAGATCCAACGATGCATATTCTGTAACGGGCATACCTATTTAAACATACAAAAAGTTATTTAGTCACTATTTTTAATCGCCTGTTTTAACTCGCAACATCCTGGTAAAAAGGGGTTAAATTATTTTAAGTTTACCTATGCCTTGGACTTGAGCCTTGGTTGATCCCAAGCCAGAGGCGCTAGCAGCTGCATGCTTTATTTACAATCCCTTTGTCAGACTTACAACTGCCCCAGGCTATAACATAGTGTACCTAATGTTCAAACTGGCAGGTAATCTTATGTCAAACATACTTCTTTGATTTAAAGTGATCAATAGATTCTTGTAAAGAGGTAATTTCTCTGATGTTTCCACCTTGCCTTTCTTACAGGTGATTCACACAAAAGCCTGCTTATATGATGTACGAACAATAAACAGAAAGCTATAATCATGTTTTTTCAGATGTTTCCGGTGCACAACGATTTTGGATCAATACCCTGTGTAATACAATTATCTGCAATGATCTGGTTGTATTGAAAAAGAATTTGCAGCAGACCTCTAGGGGGTTTTATCCAGAAACACGTATCTGGCAATGTTGTGAATAGTGGAAGAGAAAATTAAGGGGTTGACACAGGCTGTCTATTATGTTCCAAATGACTTCATTAATATTTTATTTGGTAAAAGTAGTATATTTCAAGCTCTACTATACTGTGACTTCAAAATATTAATAATGCAATTTCCTTGTTGCATTTGCTTATTTTGAAAACTAGTTCTAGTGCAGATGTTCAGTGTAAAAGCCAAAAGTACCAACCAAAAATTATTTAAAGCAGTTTATTCCCCATAATCGAATGATTGCTTAGGTTTTGTATCTTATTTTGCTTTTGTGGACACTATTCTCTTGAAAAAAAAAGAAATCTATATTCATTAATGTGCTACTGCTAAAGCTGTTAACTTATCTATACTGGGGATTAATCACATCGGTTTAAAAAGTCACCTAAAATATTAACAATGATATCAAAGTTGTTAAGTTCAAATTACACTTTGCACTGCCAGTGAATGAACAGGTGTTCTGGGACAGAAATAGATGTTTCACCAAATTAATAGAAAGATTATAGAACAGAAATAGAAATTTATTTTTTTTTAGTGTCAGTTATGTTTATTTAGTTTTGATGAAGTCTCAGTCCATAGCAGTAAATTTACCCTAAAGCAGAACAGGGAACCTTTTATATTCATTTGATTACAACAATCATATGCCCATATGATTGAAAATTCTATTCCATTAGACTGTACCGAATTCACATTTCTGTAATATTACTATTTTTGTCCATTATTACCTGTCTTTCTGCACTGGTTATGCACACCCTGCAGTTACTGATTTAGCTGCTGAATCTCAGTTCTCAGTATGGTGGTTTCTGTCTCCGTCTGATTCTTTTCTTTCTGTGTGTCCTGGATACTGGCTTTCAGTTTCTTGACCACACTGTCAAGGTGCTCCACCTCAGCCACTTTTGCTTTGATACCTTCCCTTGCCTGCAGGAAATCAGCTTCCGACTTTCTCAGAAGGTCATCTCTTTTGCGTATTGCCTGTGAAGACAAAAAGCATTCCAATAGTGCCTTTTATGATGTACTTTTTATACTGCATCCTGCTATTTTGAGCTATAGGATACGTGAGATTATACAGCACCTCATTAGCAACTGGGTCAAGTACCCACATCTCCTCTAGGATCAAAAAGTTACAATGACTTTAATTTAAAAAAGTCTATTGAAGAAAAGATTCAGTATTACAATAAATACATCATTAATCAATACTTATAAGTTCAAAGGCAAGAAGAAATATTCCATGTAATTCGAGAGAAAAGTGGGAAATGCAGTTTGATCTAAATGAATGCTTTTCCTTTAAAAAAAAAAAAAAAAAGAGAAGGGAAAAGGTTTGATGAATAAAAAAAAAAAAGAAGCGGGGATATTTAACCTCTTGATGTCAACTGCTCTTTCATTTGGGGCACTCAGGCAAATGCTGTAGGTTAATGTGGCCATAGGGATATCCCAAAGCCATAGGAAAAAAGCTACCATGCCACTTTTTTTCCCTCAGTGTTTAAACTTCTTATCTGTGTAAAACTACAGTATTTAGACTTTGTTTTGTTATTGTTTGAACACACCACATACAACTTAGACTTTGAATTTGGAAGAGCCCTTTACCTTAAGATACAGTGCCATGTTTTTGATTTTTATCTGCACAGTTCTTTACATGCTGCAGGTTTATAGGTACAAGTTTCATATCAATCACTATTGAGTATTCATGAGTGACTGGGCTTTATTGGCTGGATGCCACACCTTGATTCTCTATCATGCTCCATCATGCTTCTTTTAATCTGAATATTTAGTACTCTTTCATGTCTTAATTACAGCAAATTGCGCACAGTTGGCACCATTTCTTGAAATTAATCCCAGAGTACTTTGTTTCTGTCAAGCACAGTCAAAGCCTCAGAGAATAATAGTAAATGTTATTGCAGATCTAAATTTAAATGACTGTCTATGTATTTAACTTAAGCCTTTAATTATTCGTGCTGTACTGTTTTTGGTTCAAATGTTAAACAGTCTTTATTGAGAATGTAAAATTGTTTCAGACAGCTTGAAACCAGCGATGTTAACATGACAACAATTATTTGTATTAACATATTTTTTTCAGGTGTGTAAAACTTAATAGACAGCATATAATATCCTGCTACAGTAATATGTTTCCATTTCTTTCTGTTTATTCAGTAAATAATAAAAAGGTTCTAATTACAAGGAAGAGATTGTTGGGGGATTAATTCCCTTCTGTTGCTCTTTTTTGTTTAACAAAAACAAATTAGAAATTAAACAATCAAAACTTCTTCCTCATTAGTTGATTTCTAAGCTGTCTGCAGACAGACTATAGCTTGTACACCTCCTTCTGAAACCCATTCAGAAAATTAGGGGGATGTTGATTTGTATTATTTTCAGTATACCAGTTTGAAAAAAAAAATGTAAAAAGGACAGAAACAATTAGAGTATCCTAAATACTGCCATTGTTAATTCAAATTATGAGTTTGGCAAAACTCCTAAATAAGTACAAATAATTTCTGCTCATTGTGTAGTTTAGTGATGCAGCTATCATGCTAGGTATAAAGCCCAAACCTTCTCACCTTATGAACAATTTTTGTGCTGGAAGCATTCACGGAGAAAGGTAAAAGGAGTAAATAAAACTTCTAGTCCTATGTACCTTTTATCCCAAGAAAAAGTACAACAAGGTAGATTTCTGAGATTGAAAATGAGTATGAATGGGATTCTCAGTTAAAACTGGCAAATGCATTTATAAAAATATCTACAAACATAACAGAAGTCATATTACTGTATTCATTTTATTTTTATCAGTATGCATTTTGACAGCATTGCTATCATAAACTTATCTTGAATTTAGAGACAAACACCAGAGAAATATGTACTTACAAAACTTGTGATAAAGTATTTTTTTTTCTCTAGAATTCATAACAAATATGTATGAAGCAGTGCATGCCCAGCTCCTTCACATTCTATTTTGCAATCCGATTTCTAAAGAGATAGTTGTTTCGCTCGTTCTCATAGCAAAAGCATACCTGATCTTTTGGACTATAAAGTTTCCTGGCATCTGTAAGGTCTCTTTCAAGCTGTGTTATCTGCTGTTCTAGCTGAGCAAGTTCCACTTTGTGTTTCTGCTGGGAAGCTATTACATCCAGATGCAGTGACTGTAAGGTCTTGTCTAGTTTTTCAATTTCAAGAACAGACTTTTTTTTTTTTTTTTTTTTTTTTCCGTTGGTCAAGTATATTAGCAGCTTCAGCTTTTTGTTCCTGTATGATCTGCTCACATTCTTCAACTCTGGAGGATTTTTCATTATATTGATTTTTCAACATCACAAGCTCATGTTTTAAATTAGAAATTATTGTACATTATACCAGATGTCCTGATTCAGTTATCTATCATTTAAGAAACATAAATTATAGCTCCATATCCAGATTTCAAACGCTGAACGTGTTGCTACTTGTGATTCGTATTTTATTTTCAGTGAACAGGAATATTTGAAAGGATTTATTAAATTTATATGTAAAAGAAATTTCTCATTTGTAATCTTAAAAAGCAGTGTTATATCTTCATTACCTGTAAAGGCAAAATTAGATAATAGTGCTATTATTTTAACTCCAAAGAGTCTGTATAACTACTGTCTTAATTTTCTTTAATGCTGGTTGAGCTAGTTAATTTCTGTGATTCTGCAATATATTTACGTATCTTTTCTAAAGATTCAAGTGCATAAAACTTTACATGAGATGTCCACAATTGGATTGGTATTTGCCAAATCAGACTGAAGTTGAAATACGACATTCTTTTCAGAAATTTTTAAAAAGTACAGGACATATTCTGATCTGTATTGTACATTAATTAAATTGCTTAAAAATTACAATGCAGGCTTCTATTTTTTTTTTTTAAAAAAAACACCTTCATTTTGAAGACAGGCAACTTTTTCCTTGAGCTTTTGAATTTTTAGATGTAACATTGTAGTAGTATTTGGGAATTCCTGTTTCTTAGGTCTTTTTTATGATCCCTCTGTGATAAAGGCAGGTCTTCTGTCAACTGGTCAATTAGTCAATTATTTTCAAAGCTCTGGTGTTGCTTGTGTTTATTTTAATCCAGGTATTTACAAGTTCAGCTATAAGGATGTCAATGTTATTCACTTTTAGTGGATTGGTAGCCAACAATGTGTCCATCATATAATCAACATCATATAATAGCACAATATACAAAAGTTATGTATGTCAGAGAGAATAAAGCCTCTAAATAAGCACATATACAAGCAGAGTTGCGAGTATTTCATTGTCATGTTTAACCTAGCTCCTAATCAAACTCTACAGTTATTATGAATGTAAATAACACTTTAAATGTCCCAGCTGTGGGGCTTCTTAGATAAGAAATAATTTTTATTTCTCTAAATGTTCAGTGATTACATATTTAGAAGCACTGGTTTTATTTATTCTTCTTGCTTTTTTTAATATCGATATTATTTTTCTTTAAAATAAGTGTAAGTGTCCTGTTTCACTATTTATTAAACATAACAGTGAAAATGTTAACTGAATATACAAGTGTTATACCTCTGCTAAAAGATCTACCATTTCACAACAACAATATTTAAGACTGAGTTACTGCAAAAAAGGATGACATTACAGGAAACTCAACCAGCCATTGAATTAGCTATCCCAGATGGCTGATTTGTATGTAATTTAGAGAAGAAAACAAATTTAAAGACAACTAGAAATGACTTTCAGATTGTTTATCTAGGTTCAATAATTGATTTTTTGGAGAAAGGATGGACATCTCTCCTACGGGAGATCTCTTCAGATCTTCCGTTCAAACCTAGGACCTCAACATCTCAGAGTTTCTAAGAATTCAGAACTCTGTTTTTTATGACCACTTCCTAAGACAAATATCTAGATATCTCCTAAGGTCTCTTCTGGGCTCAGCTATTTTCTAGGTAGCTGTTCAGCTCTTTGTCCAACAAACTGTGTAGCAAATGTCCCTGAACAAGCACTTTTTTTCTTTTCTTTTCTTTTTTTTTTTTTTTTTTTTTTTTTTTTTTTTTTTTTTGAGAGAGAGAGAGAGAAAGAAGTTTCAAGTTATTTGGTCATTTCTTTGAGAGGTCTTTTCTTTGAGTTCTTTTGAAATCTAACTCACTGAATTTCCTTTGTTCAAAAAACACAGAGAGCTATGTGACAGAGAGTTTAAAAAAATAAATTTTAAGACTAATGCTCATACATTGTTTATTCTTTAGAAGTGAAAACCTGTTAGGATCTAAGACAGCATGTGGTATTCATTTTTCCCTGAAGGTGTTTTGAACTTTCTTTTAATAGAGTTTAAAAAAAAAGTCACTCGTGAGCATTTAAAAGATGTTCAATTATGTCTAATAAGTGTAAAATATAATTCTTCATACTCAAAATCCCAAACTAATATTTTTAAGTTGAGAATGACAATTCTACCTGTTCTACACAGAACAAAGAATTTCATCAAGTATTTCTTCTGTCCTATAGATTCTCATCTAGCTGATGTTTATTATTTAGAAATACATTTAATTAATAACTAAACACTTCAAGCGCATGATGAATCTACTATGTCCCTTGATCGGCTGGTCCAATGTTCAGCAACATGCACTGTTAAAAGAAAATGCCTGCTTTCTGATACAAATTTTTCTAGCTTTGTCTCATTTTTGAAACTCATTGTCTTCTGTTAGATTAAGCCGACCTCTAGTATCATTCTGTAGTTGCTAGAGATTGTGTAAAAACAAGCTTTTCCTATATTTTTACAAAGATAAAGGCACTCAGATTTTCTTGTGTCTTGCTGTGAGTTAGCTTTCTGGCCTCAGGTCTTTCCAATAACTCTTCTGAAATCGTTAACATTTGTTATATTGTTTTTCAAAGTATCAGGCAATCACTAAACAACAATATTGAAGTAACAGCACCCTCTGTCTTTATGCAAAAAGTGGCAACATCTCTGTTACTCTATTCAAAATTTCCATAGTTATAGATGAAAAACCTTGCTGGCACTGTATCCTAATGAAAAACCATAGTAAGTTTATTATCCAGCATGATTCCTAAGTCCTTTGTACTATCGTTCTCTAAAACTGGTCTCTTACCCTGTAAGTATGGTATTTTTGAGATCTCAACAAAAACTCACAAAACTCTGGAGTTTGGAAAAAAAAAAAAAGTGGTTCAAACATACCCATCTTTCTGTAAAATTTAAATCAGTCAGTGAAAAAAACCTGAATTTGCAATTTATCACTTCAGCATTTTTGTTTCGTCTACATGCTTATCAACAATAATTTCATCTTCTTCCAGACCACTGACAATGTACCGATGCTCAAAAATGGATCCTTTTGCAACTTCGCTGCAAATGCTCCATTAGATTATATTTGCAAATTTGTCATATTTGATGTCTCAGCTCACTGTTGTATTTGATGCACCCCACCCTGACAGTGTATAGTCCAAAAAAGATCTTCTTGATGGGTTGAAAAGAATTTTCCTTGCTCTCCATCGCTGGAAGTCCTTTTATACATGTGGTGGTGGTTCCTCAGCAAACCACAGGGAGATTTTTCTGAAACAGAACTTTTTGTCTGCTTGCTACTTCCCTGACACTGATGCTTCCTTCATCCTTACCTGAGGTATGAAAAACATTGTCCTGTGTGGATGGACAAGTAGTTGGAACACAATTAATGCTGATGATCCCTGAATGTATTTCAGGGATCAGCTTTTCAGTGATGATCTGACACGGTGTTCAGATGCTTGACAGGATGTCAAGTACCCTTCCTGACCAAAAGCTCTTATCTAGAGAGTATTTCAGTAAACTTGATTTTGACACAAAAAGCAAAATAAAGTTTGGATCATATGTGGAAGATAATCCAGCTGAAAAATCCCCCTGTGGGTTTTTTTTTTTCCCTCTGATAGCTCTAAGCAAACTCCTTGATCTGGTTCATCCTATGGTTGCAGAAAGAGCAGTGTTTGAACAGCACATGGAAGAAGCTCAAGGAAAAAAATTATGCAACAGAGATAAAGGCAGGTTTGGCTAAGCTATAACTGCTACTTTAGAAAACCACAGCCTTATTCAACTTCTCTGCAGACATAAACCAAGTATGTTTTAACATTTGCAGCCATCTACCTCATGATGGATCTTATCTTCCTTCTCAATTAACAAAAGAATATCAGACCTTGGGTTTTTTTTCCCCCTAAGTTAATCATATTTTCAGGATTCTGTATACTTAGCTTTATTTATCAGCTATTTACAGTCTTCTGTCTCCTGTCATCAATTTCCACGCTTTTCATCTCTAACCAAAATGTCTTCTAAACTAATAAATCTGACTTTTGTGATTGTAGAAGTGTGAATTAGGGGCACATAGTAAAGTTTCCTTAAACAATTCCCACTTACTATTTACAGTACCAGTCAGCCTATATCCCTGGAGAATCCAGTGACTAGATAGAAAATAGCAGAGGGGAAAGTCGTGCTGGTTTCTAAAATGATTATAACAAATACCTAATAAATAATTATTGTGCCACACACATGGAGAGAACTAAAAGTAAAAAGGTCTGGTAATATTTCAGTTTGTGATGCCGTAGAAATAAAGAAAGGAAACATAAGAAAATAAAAAGCTAAATGCTGTCAGGTATCTTCTGCAAGCAAAGTCAAGACAATTATTACCTTGCTTGATATTTTCTATTGTGTAGGAGCACCTATGTTAGATGGTAAAGCCTTAGTTTTCCATGCAATCTACTAAATACAAAAAAAATAGGAAAAATGAAGAAAGCATCAAAATAGAATACTCAGATTCATTTCCATCTGATATGTACTGAACTAGAATTACACTATTTATTTAAATTCTTGCCCTGTAATTTATGTTGATTAATCACATTAAAATATAAGTATTAAGACTGTATTAATTAACTTCAACTAGACAGGGTTATTTTGGAAGGGCTTCCTCCTTCTAGTGGTTAATCTGAAGTTGTACCATGTGAAGGGTTTATCTAAGACAAAGTAATAACCTTGTATTTGTAGGAGCTTAGTACTTTTGAATTATTGCATCAAAATAATGGTAACATTAACACATTGTGCTCCAGGTAGGAATATTCGTTCTGCTGCACAAGATTTCTAACAAATTCTGGAAAATACCTTCTCACTTTTTTATTTTCAGAGTATTTAATGAGAAGGTTCCATCAAACAGGATTTATAAATTTGGCATAGGGACTTCTGTTAGGTGTATGATTTGAAGAGCTGTTCCAAAGATCTTGTTAAACATCTTCATTAATGATCTGGATGATGGGGCACAGTGTACCCCAGAAATTTTGCTGATGACGCAAAACATAGAGGAGTGGCTGATAGGTCAGAGGGTCATGCTATCATCCAGAGGGACCTTGACAGGCTGGGGACATAGGCTGTCAGGAAGCCCATGAAGTTAAACCAGGGGAAGTACAAAGTCCTGCACCGAGGAAGAAATAACCACATCCACCAATGTATGCTGGTGACTGAACATCTGGAAAACAGTTTTGCAGAAAAGGCCCTGAGTGTGCCGGTAGACACCAAGCTGAACATGAGCCGGCAATGTACCCTTGCAGTAAAGCAGGGGAATGGTGTCCTCAGACAAATTAGGCAAAGGATTGCAAGCAGGTTTCAGGAGGTGATCTTTCCCTTTTATTCAGCGCTGGCGAGGCCACACCTGGAGTACTGTGTCCAGTTCTGGGCTCCCCAGTACAAGAGAGACATGGACATTCTAGAGAGAGTCCAGCAAAGAGTCACAAAGATGATTATGGGACTGGAGCCTCTCTCCTACGAGCTGGGACTGTTCAGCCTGGAGAAGAGAAGGCTCAGGGGGGTCTTATCAATGCCTATAAATACCTGAAAGGAGAGTGTAAAGAGGATGGAGCCAGGCTCTGCTCAGTGGTGCCCAGTGACAGGAGAAGTGACCATGGGCACCCATTGAAACCCAGGAGGTTCCCTCTGAACATTAGGAAACATTTTGTCAACATGATGGTGACCGAGCACCGGCACAGGTTATCCAGGGAGGAGCCACTGGATATACTCAAAGGCCATCTGGACATGGTCTTTGGTAGTGTGTTATAGGTGACCCTGCTTGAGCAGGGATGTTGGAAAAGATGACCTCCAGAGGTCCCTTCCAATCCCAACCATTGCGCGTCTATATCTGTCCTTCCTATATGTGAGTTTTCTGTAGTGTTCTCACATGTTTGATATAATGTCTTCCGTTCTTCATTGATAGTGTCCTCAGAGGATTGCCCTAGATAGTAGTGAGTTCCAATTTCTAATCCTATACAGCCATGAAATACTAGACTTGAAAGTAATGAACAACTTTTGACACAGGAAAACTTTTACTAGTGCAGAGCTAAACCATTCCCATTTCAGGCATCAGGAGAGGGAAAATTTTTTCCAAAGTATGAAACCAGGGAATACCAAATATGAAATACTAAGACAATAAAGACAATAAAATTATGTTTGTAAACAGCATATTGATTTTTTAAAATTTTAATGAGTAGAAAGCACTGAAAAAACTTGAATATTACACTGTGCCCCAAAGATGGTCATTTGGAAACCAGAATAAACAACACAGCTTTGTAACTCTTAAAATTATTTAACAGTTATATGAAAGTATACGTACTAATAATAATCTAAGGTTATATCTATGGAAAGGAGATGTGTAGATAGACAAATGTAAAAGCATCAGAGAACATGTGCACACCATACAATGTATGAAGGGTCTTATGCTTAAACACAATTGAGTTACCACAGCCTAACAAGTTACCACTATCAACTGATATACCACAAGTCATTGCAAGTGTGATCTTTGCTTGCTTGAACTGGAAGTAGTATGCATTTCCTTCAACAATCTTTACTGAAGCTGAACATTTTAGTTCACAAAGTTTTCACAATTGAGCTGAAATGTGGTAACATTTTTGGTGATGTGTCTATAACTTGAATGAAGGTATGCATCTACATTTTAAACAGTACTTTGCTAGTACTGTTTAAGTGTTACAATACAAAAATATATTTATATGCTGACAAATAAACTGTACACATAAAAAGTATTTTAAAAATTCGGTCAAATTTAAATAATAAAATCATATATTTATTTTACCAACTCAGTGAGAAATACTAGCATTTTTAGACCTGTGAGTAATACCACAACCAAATATTTCTGAAATATTCTGAAACTCTCACATTCTGGTCTTTGGCATATAAAGAAGTAAAAAATGGATGCAGAGTTAAAAAATAATCAACCCACCTTTAAACACCATTATGGTTGGTTCAAGGGCTACTGTGACTACCGCCTGTGCAGAGAGGTGAAGATTTACAGAAACTGAACTTAAAAATGATTGTTGTAAAAGAATAGGTCTAACCAGGACCATTTGACAACTACCTGTCAAGTGGCAGCAGGTACCAGCAAAATCTTCATCAATACCGGCTGGCTGAGATGGTGAAGACTGGTAGCAGGCTGAGAAATTAAGGTGAAACATGCTTACGGTGCTATGTTCGAGCGTATTGAAGTGTACAGACATTTAATCTGGAAGTACCTGTCTATTCATTGACTACTGAGTTAGGGTTATAGTTAGGACTATGCTGATGTTTCATTTTTGAGTTACTAAGATGAAGTTAAAAAAATCTGATACAGAAGAATAACATTCTCAGCTGGGGCACCTCATGGACACATTATCCAACAGCTCTTTTCCCTAAAGTGTTTCCTGAAAATCTCTAAATTTCCTTATGTCTTTCTAGGCAAAAACACTGCTTTCTGATTCTGATACTCCTGATGCTTCTAATTCTTCAGAATAAAAGTCACAGAAATGTTATGGAAAAGAAAGTTGACAACTTTATGCAAATTTTGGTTTTATCAAGGGAAACTTGAAAGGGAGGATCAACAGCAGTCAAAATTTCTTCTTCCAAAGGTGTGAAGTGCTTCATTCACTCTCTAGCAAATATGCAAAGAGCTCAGTAGTGCAACAAAACAGTGCTAAAAAGCTTAGAAGGCTTAAAACAGGAACTAAATCTCAGTGACATCTGAAACGTCTATTTTCTGGTACCATTTGCATCTCATATAACAAAAATTATAAAACACAGAACGTTCATAAGTAAGGTTCACAAAAATCAGGAGATCTGTTTCTTTTTGACAAATTAATGTGAAAAGTCATCAGTGAGATTATTTCAAGTTCCCTTCTCAACATCTAAATATCGAATACTGGAATTGAGTTAAATACAAAATAGAAAAAGGTAATGGTATATTTTTGGAAAGTACTTTTATTTAGTTTCTGCAGTACTATATGGTACTAATCTCTGCGCAACAGTTATGCTCCTATATGAACCTTGACTTCATTTTTGCACAGTGGTGCAGCTTACCTTCAGTAACTGCGTAGTTTACTCTGTAAACTACGGGCTATATAGTAATTTTCTAACATCCCCTATTTACCAGCTTAGACAACTTTCTCTTTCATTTAGCCTGCTACTTGTTCTGAACCCCATTCTTCCTATAGTGGATTAGGGGAAGTTGGACACCTAGGTCAAAGCTTCCACCTTGGAAGCTGGCTTCCTGAATGTTAGCTGTTACCAACAGTCAGTATCATAATGGTAAGTGTCTGTGGAACTAGTCCTTATTTTGAAAAGTTTGCAATAGTTTGCTATAGCGCTACAATGGAAATTTGAGAGACCTTCTGGAGGTTCTGGTCCAAATGCAAAACCTGTCCATACCCTAATGTAATACCTGCAGAAGACCTAATACCTACATCTGTACTAGGCTCCCTCAATCTATGTCTTTGCTTTCCATGGAAAACATTTCAAACCAAGAACCTGGTCTAACTTATCAGGAAATGAGGGTCCAATGGCATGGCCCAGGTGGAAGTCAATTTAGATCTCATTATTTAATCACATTCACTAAGAGAGTCCAGCTGATGTAGTCAGTATTCATACAGAGGTATGTGCATGTAGCCTACTAACAGGTTTCTGAATCTTTTACTGGTATGCCTTTGCTGTGACTTCCTGTCCGCTTTGTACAGAAAACTCACATACAACTCTGTGGCAAGCAAATCACATTAAACTAAAGATGGATACCATTATAGCACCTTTAAGACCAGACTACATAGAATTTTTAAATAATATGTTTTCCTAGAACTAAGTAATTTTGAGATGACTAACCGGTGTGTCCTTCTGGAGAATCAGGAAAAAGATTCCTGAACATTTCAGTGTAAATTATTTAGGAATAAAATACATTTCAAACTCTAACAATTAAATATAAAAATATATGCTTAGGGTTTTATCCAAATATATGTATCTAGCCCCAAAATAAATTGATAATTATTTAATCTAAACTCTTCCTGTTGTTAGCATTTGTTCTTTCTGAGAGTTATTTATTTATTGAATTTAACATCGATGGTTTCATTGCTAATTAAAAATGTCACTAGACTATTCTATTTTTTGATTCCTCATCTTCTTCCTCTGGATTCTATAATTGTTCATCTTGTCCTTGAATTGCACCTATGATGATATGGTATTTTTGTTAGAAAGTAGCAATATTACAGACAAAAACTTTTGTCCCATAGTCATCCATCCTTAAGCTTTTCTTTAAGAACTCCAAAGAGCTCTTGTAAATGTGTAATATCCAAGTTTAGTTTTCTGACACTTTCTTCATATTGCTCAATATACAGGAAAATAACCACATTGATAGGAGCTTAATTAGCAGAACCGCAAGGTAAGGAAGCATGCATAAAACAAGAAACTCTTGTGGTGCTAATAAGCTAGTTTGGAGGGGCAGGGGGAAACCTTATTGACAATTAAACAGTTTACTACCATGTGGAGGTAGGTGCTCTGTTAGAAACAACAGTTCATTTGGGACCCATTTCTCAGCAAAGATTTGGTTCTTACTCTATCATAGCTGTGTTGTTCTAATCACTGTGCACAATTGTACTCCCAGATCAGTTAATTAAAAAAAAAACAAACCAACATGCTTCTACCTCAGTACCCCTGTAAATCAAAGCTTTGATGGCAAGATCGATGAGGGGGCAATATAAGCTGTGCTGACAACATCTATGAAGACTTCAATTTAAGAATAAGCAGCCATTCATCCTTTTTCAAGTGTGTCAATGTAAAGGCCACTCGAAGTGATTGTCCAGAAGTATAGTACTGAGGAATATCATTAAGATAGTAAGCTAGAGAAGTTAGTACTGTTTTCTGAAAAGGTTGCTACAACTATCTCCCTTTGCAAGGTGTCTTCTGAGCACTGACAGAGCAAGACTCAGTAATCAGGGAGTGTTTACCCCAGCAGGCAGCAGTGATGTCCAGTCATTGGGTTGGGGAACAGGTATTGACAATAACATTGAAAAAGTTAGCAAAGTGCAGGACGCAGAATGCATGACTGTGCCACTTACGGGAAAGAATTATTTTTTTAAGAAATGTAGCCCTCGCATTATTATACTGAAAGAGGCATGTCAAGATGATTCATCAATATTTGCATGCACATGTACTGAACGCTGTTTTCTCTCAGTACAGCGGACACCCTTACAAATGTTGGGTTTGTCTTCAAGAAACAGCTGTTCTCATAAGTATTTGTAGAATTTCCTATAATCAGAAAGACTGTAAACAAGGATGACATTTTTAAAGACTAATAAACATCTTGGCGAATCACATAGTAGATCTCAAGGACACGTGCTGAAAAAAATGTCCCATCTGAAGAAAATGAAGAATTTGGAACAAGGTTGATGAGTGTAAGACTACTCATCCTATGAATGACAATTACTCATGAGGTCAGACCGTCACCATGTCAGTTACTGGCCATCATCAGCAAAAAACAAACCAAAGTAACCAAACAAAAAAAATCACAGTACAGAAAACAGTTATTGAAAATGGTTTTGAAGAGAGTATGTGCGAAAAATGCACAAAAACTCAGTATGGCACTGCTATAGTTTTAAACTAGTAGTTATGACTGCTCCAGAGTTTATATAGAATAAGAATAAAATTAGCATAGCTGGTGGCTACTATGTGGTAATTTGTACGATCCATTTGGGTGCATCCAGAAACGTATCTCTATCAAGACCATAAAAGAAAAATATTGTCACAGTCTATATTTATAGACTCTATGGAGTGTTGAACTATAAGGTACAGAGGAAAACATCAACCAAGATGAGCAGAATGGAGGTATATATATGAAAAACTGAGAAAAATGATAAGAAAAGGATTTTTAACTCACAGTAAGTCAGTTGTTTGAACAAGGATACTTCAGACAGCTAAACACATAACTTGTGTTTTATAAAGTTTATTACTTTAGGTTGGTGTCATGTTTCGTGAAGACACAGGTGATTTTCCTTTGGCAGATTAATTAATCAGAACTTCATAGCCAAACTATAGGACTTTATTTTCGGTTAGCGGAACATTTAACAGTATCACGACATGTTGGGAAAAAGAGCAGAAGCTGTACCATGTCTAGGAGCAAGTCTTCAGCTGATTTGTTGTACTACAAGCACTAAGCTATGAAATTTGTATGTAAGTGCTAATTATTCCCTGTAACAAGAACTAATTCTGTTTGGAATTTGAAAGACATTTTATTGCAATTACACATCTGCAATATAAATAATGAAACAACCCCAGCACTTTTAAGTGAACACTATACTTCTGTTGCTTGTTCGGTAATTCCATTTTTCCAACTCATTGCAGATGTTCTTTATACTTCAGGGATGTGTGTGGGGGGGGTCTTTGTTAGCTTTTCTCTAGTTGTTTTGGGGCTTGGGGTCTTTTGGTTTTATATTTTGTATATTAAGTTAAGTAATTGATTTTAGATAACCTTATTCAGAACATGTATTTATTTTTGTAGAAGTAATGCTTTATCATCCATGGTTCTGAAGCACAGAACTGTATTAGACTACATTAACAACCACGTTTCCTTTATTTGAAGCTATTTGCATCCATGAAATCATGCCCTATATCTCCTGTGTACTTATAGTTTGTTACATACAGTTTATTTCAAGCTTTCCCACACACGTGTTTTTTTTTCTTAAGGGTTATTTAAATTTTTAAGGTATGAAAATGTATTGGAGTCTTGAAAAATAAAAACAAATGTGTGTCATGTCTGTTTGTGCTCTAAAAGATCTTGCCACAAGTTTGAATCTGTTGTAGGTTTGCAGTCCTCTCTATTTGGGCAGCTATTATCTGGGACATCATTTATCAGGTAAAACATGTAACAGATGCACATGAATAGCTCTTCCAAGGTTAGTTTCCTCAGTATATTTTCCAAATTTATTGGCAGGACATATAGTTTGAACAGTTGTATAAACAATAGTATGCAGAATTTGCAAACCCTATCACATCTTAAGATATTTCCTTGCTTTTGAAGACATTACAGAAAGTGCAAAAACAATGGGCAAGGAACAATAATGATGTCATCAGCCATTTCCAAGTAAGGACACTGTAGCCATTAAATTGTTCCCTTCATTTTAATGCATATCAGTATCAGTTTTCAGACCAGCTTTCTCTTCAAATGTCATTATGCTGCAAGTACATATACTTGAACACTGAAACAGAAGAAAATATGTGATAATTTGGAAGCAAGTTCCTGTGTTAGAAGACTATGTCAATTGAGGGAGAGCAGGACCCTCAAAATGAAGGTAGCTCTCTTAGCCCTGAATCTTAGAACCTCTTCATAAGGAACAAAATCTTAGAATCATTGAATCATAGAATGTTTTGGGTTAGAAAGAACCTTAAAGATCATCTAGTTCCAATCCCCCTGCCCTGGGCAGGGACACCTTCCACCAGACCAGGTTGCTCAAAGCCCCATCCAACCTGGCCTTGAACACTTCCAGGGATGGGGCAGCACAGCTTCTCTGGGCAACCTGGCCCAGTGTCTCACCACCCTCACCGTGAAGAATTTCTTCCTAATATCTCATCTAAATCTTCTCTCTTCCAGTTTAAAGCCGTTGCCCCTTGTCCTATCACTATATGCCCTTGCAAAAAGTCCCTCTCTAGCTTTCTTGTAGATGAAGGAATGTCATACATAAGGACCAAAATAAATGAAAGCAGTGATATTTTTCTCAAATTCACAAAATACTGTTCAACTACAGAAATTTTAGTATCTTTCTGATCTTAAAACAAATTTTTGTGATTTAAAAGTGTGTAGCACTATGCCTTATCTTGACAAAAAAAAAAAAAAAGTATTAAAATAATGTTTTAATGCCCCAAATGAAGTATATAATACCTGTTCTATATGAATCTCCTGTTCATGTTTCAGTTGCTAGTTCACTTTCTCAGCTTGATTTAGTTGATCTTCCTGTTCGTTGCATTTATCATGCTGCTCATGTATCTAACTCCAGATTTTTCTCCTTCTGGTTCAGTTTACTGACCTCAGCCTTTATAAATATTCAGCTATTAAAAACTAAGACATTTAATTAGTGAGGTCCAGAGGAGCAATGGGTCCATGCTTTTGAAATTTTTCTTTACTCTTAAAGAGCTATTCCTTGTGACTCTTAATTATTCTTAAGGTAAAATAACTATCTGTCACCTGCAAAATATTTCTATTTAAAAACATTTATGTTCTTCATCCATTTCATCGTGCAGGAAATTTTCTTACAAAAAGAAACCTTGGTATTAAGAATCTCCCTGTGGCTTCCATTTGCTTAAAATACAAAAACTTATTGCTAGAACATGTTGAGTTGTTTTAGAAATTACAGTGAAATGAAATTTCCCTTTGGTGAGAAATGAGCTACAAGTCTAGGTAAAAGTCTATTCAAAAAATATTCTGACGCCATGCAAGTGTTTTAATTAAAAGAAATGAGAGAAAGATAATAAATGACAAGAGAAACTCAACAATTTTCTTCTAAATATCAAACGGATTAATATATTCCACTGGACAAATTCAGCATAGCATGGTTACCTCTTTTACTCGTCTTTTTTTCCTTGCATCAACAGACCATGTGAGTGTGACTCTTCACATCAAGGTCAATGGCCAAGTTCTAACTGATATAAATTGAAGCCAGGATTTCACAAAAAGAACTAAAGTATACTGTGGTCAGCAGGGAAAGATGAGGAAAGGGAAAGCAGTTGTCCTAAAGCATAGGACAGCTCAGATCTCTTTTTTTCTTTCATTTTACTGTACAGATTCAAATTCCAAGTCTAATAGCACTGAATTGTTCAACTGACAACCTAGGAAACATGTCATCGTAAGAAAGGAAATACAATGATGCTTAAGAGATTAGCAAGATGTCTGGATTAAAGTTGAAAAATGATGAAAATAAATAAAGACAATTGGGTTATAGATTCCAAGACAAAATACCTTCTATTCCTGTATTTTATAGCAGATATTTAACTTCACTCTTCCACTTCTTGGAAGAGAGTGCTAGATCTTAAGCACGACTGCCTTCTGCAGAATTTACTGGTAGTGGAATACAAATATTGCCTTTTTTGCAACATGATTATTGTTTCACCATACATTCACAGCTAGATCAACCATTGCAAGATAGTCAATATCAAGAGATTCATGACAGGTTTAATTACCTTATGAGAAAACTATATTCTCTCCACCACTAACCACATAATACTTCTAACTTCACGTGTTTTTTACAAACTGCATTGAGACAGGCTTTTTGCACCATTGTAGTATTCCTATAGGTATATTATACTACCTCAGAAGAAAATGAGAAAGAAAAAACAATTTCCTTTTCGTCTGATAACCAAATTCAGAGCAAGCTCTGGGAAGGCAGACTACTACAGATGACCTGAAAAAAAATCTCCAATTGTGTGTTTTTTGTTTACCCTTATGTACACTACAGAAGAATTTTCCTCTGAAGCAGGGATGAAAATTAAAATTAATTAGTCTTGTGCCCAGTA